>NC_060198.1:32324267-32435217 GCF_021184085.1 Oncorhynchus gorbuscha | reverse complement strand
TACTGTCTCTTACAGCACATACTGTCTCTTACAGCACATACTGTCTCTTACAGCACATACTGTCTCTTACAACACATACTGTCTCTTACAGCACATACTGTCTCTTACAGCACATACTGTCTCTTACAGCACATACTGTCTCTTACAGCACATACTGTCTCTTACAGCACATACTGTCTCTTACAGCACATACTGTCTCTTACAGCACATACTGTCTCTTACAGCACATACTGTCTCTTACAGCACATACTGTCTCTTACAGCACATACTGTCTCTTACAGCACATACTCTTCAGCACATACTGTCTCTTACAGCACATACTGTCTCTTACAGCACATACTGTCTCTTACAGCACATACTGTCTCTTACAGCACATACTGTCTCTTACAGCACATACTGTCTCTTACAGCACATACTGTCTCTTACAGCACATACTGTCTCTTACAGCACATACTGTCTCTTACAACACATACTGTCTCTTACAGCACATACTGTCTCTTACAGCACATACTGTCTCTTACAGCACATACTGTCTCTTACAGCACATACTGTCTCTTACAGCACATACTGTCTCTTACAGCACATACTGTCTCTTACAGCACATACTGTCTCTTACAGCACATACTGTCTCTTACAGCACATACTGTCTCTTACAGCACATACTGTCTCTTACAACACATACGTACTCTTACAGCACATACTGTCTCTTACAGCACATACTGTCTCTTACAGCACATACTGTCTCTTACAGCACATACTGTCTCTTACAGCACATACTGTCTCTTACAGCACATACTGTCTCTTACAGCACATACTGTCTCTTACAGCACATACTGTCTCTTACAGCACATACTGTCTCTTACAGCACATACTGTCTCTTACAGCACATACTGTCTCTTACAGCACATACTGTCTCTTACAGCACATACTGTCTCTTACAGCACATACTGTCTCTTACAGCACATACTGTCTCTTACAGCACATACTGTCTCTTACAGCACATACTGTCTCTTACAGCACATACTGTCTCTTACAGCACATACTGTCTCTTACAGCACATACTGTCTCTTACAGCACATACTGTCTCTTACAGCACATACTGTCTCTTACAGCACATACTGTCTCTTACAGCACATACTGTCTCTTACAGCACATACTGTCTCTTACAGCACATACTGTCTCTTACAACACATACTGTCTCTTACAGCACATACTGTCTCTTACAGCACATACTGTCTCTTACAGCACATACTGTCTCTTACAGCACATACTGTCTCTTACAGCACATACTGTCTCTTACAGCACATACTGTATATTACAACACATACTGTCTCTTACAGCACATACTGTCTCTTACAGCACATACTGTCTCTTACAGCACATACTGTCTCTTACAGCACATACTGTATATTACAACACATACTGTCTCTTACAGCACATACTGTCTCTTACAGCACATACTGTCTCTTACAGCACATACTGTCTCTTACAGCACATACTGTCTCTTACAGCACATACTGTCTCTTACAGCACATACTGTCTCTTACAGCACATACTGTCTCTTACAGCACATACTGTCTCTTACAGCACATACTGTCTCTTACAGCACATACTGTCTCTTACAGCACATACTGTCACAGCACATACTGTCTCTTACAGCACATACTGTCTCTTACAGCACATACTGTCTCTTACAGCACATACTGTCTCTTACAGCACATACTGTCTCTTACAACACATACTGTCTCTTACAGCACATACTGTCTCTTACAGCACATACTGTCTACTTACAGCACATACTGTCTCTTACAGCACATACTGTCTCTTACAGCACATACTGTCTCTTACAGCACATACTGTATATTACAACACATACTGTCTCTTACAGCACATACTGTCTCTTACAGCACATACTGTCTCTTACAGCACATACTGTCTCTTACAGCACATACTGTCTCTTACAGCACATACTGTCTCTTACAGCACATACTGTCTCTTACAGCACATACTGTCTCTTACAGCACATACTGTCTCTTACAGCACATACTGTCTCTTACAGCACATACTGTCTCTTACAGCACATACTGTCTCTTACAGCACATACTGTCTCTTACAGCACATACTGTCTCTTACAGCACATACTGTCTATTACAGCACATACTGTCTCTTACAGCACATACTGTCTCTTACAGCACATACTGTCTCTTACAGCACATACTGTCTCTTACAGCACATACTGTATATTACAACACATACTGTCTCTTACAGCACATACTGTCTCTTACAGCACATACTGTCTCTTACAGCACATACTGTCTCTTACAGCACATACTGTCTCTTACAGCACATACTGTCTCTTACAGCACATACTGTCTCTTACAGCACATACTACTGTCTCTTACAGCACATACTGTCTCTTACAGCACATACTGTCTCTTACAGCACATACTGTCTCTTACAGCACATACTGTCTCTTACAGCACATACTGTCTCTTACAGCACATACTGTATATTACAACACATACTGTCTCTTACAGCACATACTGTCTCTTACAGCACATACTGTCTCTTACATACTGCACATACTGTCTCTTACAGCACATACTGTCTCTTACAGCACATACTGTCTCTTACAGCACATACTGTCTCTTACAGCACATACTGTCTCTTACAGCACATACTGTCTCTTACAACACATACTGTCTCTTACAGCACATACTGTCTCTTACAGCACATACTGTCTCTTACAGCACATACTGTCTCTTACAGCACATACTGTCTCTTACAGCACATACTGTCTCTTACAGCACATACTGTCTCTTACAGCACATACTGTCTCTTACAGCACATACTGTCTCTTACAGCACATACTGTCTCTTACAGCACATACTGTATATTACAGCACATACTGTCTCTTACAGCACATACTGTCTCTTACAGCACATACTGTCTCTTACAGCACATACTGTCTCTTACAACACATACTGTCTCTTACAGCACATACTGTCTCTTACAGCACATACTGTCTCTTACAGCACATACTGTCTCTTACAACACATACTGTCTCTTACAGCACATACTGTCTCTTACAGCACATACTGTCTCTTACAGCACATACTGTCTCTTACAACACATACTGTCTCTTACAGCACATACTGTCTCTTACAGCACATACTGTCTCTTACAGCACATACTGTCTCTTAGCACATACTGTCTATTACAACACATACTGTCTCTTACAGCACATACTGTCTCTTACAGCACATACTGTCTCTTACAGCACATACTGTCTCTTACAGCACATACTGTCTCTTACAGCACATACTGTCTCTTACAGCACATACTGTCTCTTACAGCACATACTGTCTCTTACAGCACATACTGTCTCTTACAACACATACTGTCTCTTACAGCACATACTGTCTCTTACAGCACATACTGTCTCTTACAGCACATACTGTCTCTTACAACACATACTGTCTCTTACAGCACATACTGTCTCTTACAGCACATACTGTCTCTTACAGCACATACTGTCTCTTACAGCACATACTGTCTCTTACAGCACATACTGTCTCTTACAGCACATACTGTCTCTTACAGCACATACTGTCTCTTACAGCACATACTGTCTCTTACAGCACATACTGTCTCTTACAGCACATACTGTCTCTTACAGCACATACTGTCTCTTACAGCACATACTGTCTCTTACAGCACATACTGTCTCTTACAACACATACTGTCTCTTACAGCACATACTGTCTCTTACAACACATACTGTCTCTTACAACACATACTGTCTCTTACAACACATACTGTCTCTTCAGAGGGAAGGTTGAGGTTGTGTCGTATTTTTATTCATATGCTCATGTCTCCTCTCAGCTTAGCTGACCAGGCAGGTCAGGCTGACTGGTGCTGATGGGATGATTATCAGCCATACCAGATAGCCTCTCCCTCTGCGCTGCAGGCTGCACTGCTCTCAGAGGTCTGTGGAGGATGACTCTAACCCAATGTGACATCCCTCTGACAACAACCTTCCAGAGCTGGGCTGGGCCTCGGCTACACGCTATACACACTGTGTCCTCTGCTATCTACTGCTAATACACAAATAGATCCGTGTTTCTCTGGAGACGCAGAGAGCATTTAACATGAATAGATGAATATTAACAAACGTTTGAGAGGCGGGCGGCGTAATAACAAGATGTTGTACTGTCACGTACGCTAGATAGGTGCCATTTTACATGGTCAGCATAGTACAGAGCTCCTGGAGGAAATGAGGGTTAAGTGCCTTTCAGTTACTGGCCCAACGCTCTAACCGCTAGGCTACTTGTACCTGTGTTGGGGTGAGAGTGGCAGCTGATGGACAGACAGTCAGGGCGTGGAGGTGTGCGGTCAGCATCTTAGGACAGGCGGACCACCGTAAAAAGGGCAACGTGAGGAGTAACCGTAGTAACTACAGCCATGGGGATCACACAGCCTTTTTTTAATGTTGCGGTAAGCAGTAAGCACCTCCTGGCCAGTTTTCTGTACGACCTTGCTTTCCCCCTGCTCAATGAATGTTTTATGAGCTCAGCGATGTGGGTTTCTGTGAAGAAGATTGGAATATAAATATGGCAGTTGCGCCTAAAGCCCACAGCTTCCCTCTGTGATACAAAGCTTTCATACTCACTTGGAGACGGAGCAGATTGGGCTGCTGCTGTGTGTACCTGACTGCACTGCAGTGCTCTCCTACAAAAACCCTCCTCTTTTATCACAAGACACACATCAAGAGTGCTCGCACATACCCAAATCACAAGACAACGTTCCATTTTAAAGTGAAAAGATGTCATCATTGGAATGGATAGTAGACATACATTACATTCCAGACATTACACATTACATTCCAGCTCATTCAGTACAGTTTTCCACAATGGGCACACATTCACAGTACACAGGTTCCATGTCAGAATCTCAGAGAGAAGCTGCTTGACATCAGACAATTTGCAACCGGTACAATGGCCACCAGTCAGCTGAGGATGAGTTCTCTAGTGCTGTCTGACTCAGGAATCAAAAGAAATCAAAAACGGTACATCCAGACACAAAGAGGAAATCTAAACTGGAACCCCCCCCCGTGGGTGCTACTGCCTCTCCTTTCCTTTCTCTCTCCCTCCATCCCTCCCTCCCTCCCATAGTACTTCTACCTTTCTTCCCTGGGATTTCTGTCTTCTTCACCTTCCATTGTGAGTGTGACAGTGCTTCCCCTCCTGCTGAAAGATAACTGTCGGAGAGCTTTCATCTTGTGGATGACCGGCGAGTGCTGCGTGGCGCTGCAGAGGAGGGCGGGTGGAGAGAGGAGCCTTTTTATCAATGTGTTTCTGCAGCGGGCGCTCTGTCACAGCCACTCAGTAGGGTGAGGGGAGCCTCCCTGACAGAGCCAGGGCCTGAAAGTCGCTAGTCAGGGGAGTCAGCGCCTGATCTGTAGCCTGACGGCGCATATCAAGCAGCTCCTTCAGGCTCTTCTCTTCTCTTCTCTGTAGGCCCATGGTGGGGAAGGTAAAGTGGTAGCTAGTAGCTATACAGTCAAAGCATATGTTTGATATAGACATAGAGATAACAAGATGTAGCCAGCAGCGTAAACACACTAGCCTATTCTCTCTGATTTCAACTCTTTGGGACTTCCTCAACATGATAAAACACATATATACCCATGTAGCGGTCACTGGCCATGCATACCATAATAGAGAATGCAGCAGCGACAGCAGACTTGTAACGATGAAGTGAGAACTATTTATCTGCACTGTGGTGTGTGGACAAAAGCTGGACGTTGGACCAAAACAAATACTGTACTAGACATTCATCATACCTTACAACTAGGGACTGCAAATATGAACGAAAGATGTGTTTTCATGGATGCCAAAGGAAGCCTGGCTTCCCCCAAACAATTACTAACATGCTGACCAGACCGGACACGTTGAGTGCGCGAGCGTTGCAAAATAAGAAATCCATGTTATTCAAAAAAAAAATAATAAGAAGAATTCCTATTTCTGACACAGATCGCGTTACAAGTCCTGCCTCTCCCATCTCCTCATTGTTTTATAGAAGCACGTGCCAGCTCCTCATTGGTTATACACACGTGGGGGATTGAAAGACGAACTGCTTTGCCGGTTGTCTTGGCAATACTATGAAAGTCACCATATAAATTCAAAGATGAAAAAGCCTGGAAGGAGGAGAGATGACTAGAAACGATTCGGTTGGCCGTTTTATGTGTGGATTAATTGTCGGAGTAAAGGACCTTGTGCATTTCAGGTAAAATAACAACTCAATGTTTATATGCCAGTACAAATTAGCTAGCATCAGCAAGTTAGCTAAATAGGACAAATTAGCTTGCATTTGCTAGCTAACTAGCTAAATTGCCATACATGTTAGATGCTTTTCGAAATGTCCCCAAATGAATGTAATTGATTCAGAGTTTGTTTTGATATTTTAACCTGCGTGTTGTGATCGCGTTTGGTGTAAGGGGACAGAATACATTTATGCATGATGGCGCACGCGCGCTGCCGGTTTGGGTTCCGTGTAAGACCTTTTTTTTTTAAACATAGACAATTATTTTTCTTTCGTCTCTCTGGTCCATAAAGGGCCCTCAATTCACAAGGAGCTGAATGTATCTCACCGGAGAAAGTATCACAGCGAGTGAAACAGCGCCCCTCTGTCTCTGTATGTATAGCCCATCTACCTGATGCTGTCTGGTCAAAAAGAGTATGACATTGTTGCCGCCCATAGCATCGAATGCAAGGGAAGCCAGGGAGCATTTGGCCTCCCTTGATAATAAACAAATAAATAATAATAGCCAATCAGATAAACTGAGAGAGCTCAGCTGTGACTGGTCCTGGCACACAAAAAAAGCCTGGATTTAGCTTCACACCAATCACATCATGGTCATGTAACTGTTTGTTTCATGCAATATGCTTTTTGGACTTTATCGGACAGATGTTGCTCTCCAGTTTTGTGATGAAACAAAAGGTGTGGTTGAATTTATTCTGCCACTGTGTCTTGTTATTGTCTCAGCCTTTAGGCCTATATATCACAATGGCAAGGCATATGAACTAACTAACATGTTATAGAGCAAACATCACAATTATCACAACACATCGGTTGTTATATGGCTTTTTTTTCCCCGGCTTGGCTTCTCAGGGGATTTTACCCAAGCACCCCTACTGTTTGGCCCTGAGTTTAACCCGCCCCTCTAAAACCTCAACTCAGTTCCCTATTGACATTTCCATAGTCCTTGAGGCCCAGCAAACCTCCAGGAAGAAATACTTAACTTGCTCCACTGAGGGCATATTTGCTTCACTAACCAAGAGATAATACCTCACATTCTGGGCATTTATTTTATTTTAGACACACACACACACACTCTCTCACTCTGACTCTCTCACTCACTCACTCACTCACTCACTCACTCACTCACTCACTCACTCACTCACTCACTCACTCACACAGGAACCAACACAATGAGACGCATGTTGTGGTATGAATAGCAATGATCAGTGGTGGTGTGCAGGCGGGCAGGATGAGCAGAGTTCGAGCACACAGTGGGAGGATGTGCAGTGGGTTTGAATCAATGCCCAGTGGACTACTACTGAGAGACAGGGAGCAACGGAGAGAAGAAGGAGAGGCAGAGAAGGAAATTGGGGAGGGGAGAGGGTGGGGTGGAAAGAGAGTGAGGAAGATCGACGGAGGGAGGGAGAGAGGGAGATATGTAAACTGCCTGGTGCTCTGCCTGCAGGGTTATTATATTCTCCATCCTCTAATGACAATGAAAGGAATAATTACCCCCCCCATCGCTCCATCACTCTCATTCCATTCCCCTCATTCCCCTGACTGTCTGCCTGCCGCCTAGCTCACACTCCTCTCCTGACAGATTGGTTGTAATTAGGCCTCTAGTGTTAAATCAATATGGCCACAAGTATGGCCAAACAATGGCGTGTGAATCTGCCACATACTCTATACCTGGGCAAGATGCACGCTAGTGTAGGAAACACCATGCAGAGAGGAGGAAGTGGGAAAGATGTAGAGATGGGAGAGAGGGGAAGAGAACGTGATGGGTCTTGACTTTTTCTCTGATTGGTTCACACACTGATCCATCCGGTGCTTTCGATATAATTACAGCCCCCTCTCTTCTTCTCTCGTATGTGTGTGTGGAGAGTGTGAACTAGCCTCATGAGCGGTATGCAACTGTGCATGAGGAGAGGAATAATGTGGAATTGGCTAATTGGATTAAGGACATAACATGCCTGCCAACACATCACGTGCGTCTGTGTGCGCATGTTGATTTTTGTACAGACGCAATCAGGACACGCAGGTCGAAATATCAAAACAAACTCTGAAGCAATTATATTAACTTGGGGACAGGTCGTAAAGTATTACGACAATTTAGCTAGCTAGCTTACTGTTGCTAGCTAATTTGATCTGTGATATAAACATTGGGTTGTTATTTTACCTGAAATGCACACGGTCCTCTACACTGACAATTCATCCACAGATAAACTGTCAACCGAGTTTGTTTCTAGTAATCTCTCCTCTTTCTTTAAGGCTTCTTCTTCTTTGGACTTTATATGACGGTTGGCAACCAACTTTAATGCGCATTACCACAACCGACTGGAGTGTGGACCTCAGATCATCTTTTAATCACCCACGTGGGCATATCCTCCTAAAAACCAATGAGGAGATGGGAGAGGCAGGACTTGCAAGGGTGGTTGAGGGTAACAAATAGAACCAAGTTGTATTTTAGCGCCTGGCTTCGCAGATGCTCACTGACTCACACGAGCAGTGTGGGTGAACTGAGGTCCACACTCCAGTCAATCAAATTCAATCAAATATATTTATAAAGCACTGCTATACAGAAACCCAGCCTAAAACCCCAAACAGAAAGCAATGCAGATGTAGAAGTCGGTTGTAGTAATGCTGTAAAGTTGGTTGCCAACCATCATATAAAGTCAAAAGAAGACTAAGAAGCCTGAAGGAGGAGAGATTTCTTGAAACAAACTCAGTTTACCCTTTTATCTGTGGATTCATTGTCGGAGTAGAGGACCTTGTGCACTTCAGGTAAAATAACAACCCAATATTTATATCCCAGATCAAATTAGCTAGCAACAGCAAGCTAGCTAGCTCAATTGCCATAAATGTTTAATACTTTTCGACCTTGTCCCCAAATTAATATAGTTGGTTCAGAGTTCATTTTGATATTTCAACCTGATCGCGTCCGGTGTGGACAAAATCAACATAGGCGCGAAGGCAGACGCACGCACGTGTGCAGTCTGGTCAGCATGTAAAAGTCACTTACTGCCAATTGAATGAACAAATATTCAGGAAAGGTCCCTTTAAGCCACATTGCCCTAGGCTGCTGGTCTTGGTCTCTCTCGGTCTCTCTGTCTCCCTCTGGCTCAGTCTCGGTCTCTCTCTCTGTCTCCCTCTGGCTCTCTCTCGGTTCCTCCCTCTGTCCTGTCTCTCTCTCCTTAGTGAGAGGTGGACTGGAAGAGACATAGCTGAGGGAAACTCTCTGGGAGAGGAGTGCTTTTCACTTGTCAGGCACATTTTTCTACTTGGTTTGTTGGGGATCGATATTTGCAGGCAGCCTGATATCTGTGTTGATCATAGTGAGACCGGGCTCTATTAAAAATGACTAGACAGACCCAGCTAGTGGGGACTGCACCTCTCTGTGTGCCTGGTGTTGTAATGATGGAGAGTTAGCTCTATATCAGATATGCTGGGGGGCTTTGGTACGTTGTCCACCTCTACGCAGACGACACCATTGTATACACTTTCGGCCCGTCATTGGACACTGTGCTATCTAACCTCCAATCGAGCTTCAATGCCATACAACACTCCTTCCGTGGCCTCCAACTGCTCTTAAACGCTAGTAAAACCAAATGCATGCTTTTCAACCGATCGCTGCCTGCACCCGCATGCCCGACTAGCATCACCACACTGGATGGTTCCGACCTTGAATATGTGGACACCTATAAGTACCTAGGTGTCTGGCTAGACTGCAAACTCTCCTTCCAGACCCATATCAAACATCTCCAATCGAAAATCAAATCAAGAATCGGCTTTCTATTCCGCAACAAAGCCTCCTTCACTCACGCTGCCAAGCTTACCCTAGTAAAACTGACTATCCTACCGATCCTCGACTTCGGCGACGTCATCTACAAAATTGCTTCCAACACTCTACTCAGCAAACTGGATGCAGTTTATCACAGTGCCATCCGTTTTGTCACTAAAGCACCTTATACTACCCACCACTGCGACTTGTATGCTCTAGTCGGCTGGCCCTCGCTACATATTCGTCGCCAGACCCACTGGCTTCAGGTCATCTACAAGGTCATGCTAGGCAAAGCTCCGCCTTATCTCAGCTCACTGGTCACGATGGCAACACCCATCCGTAGCACGCGCTCCAGCAGGTGTATCTCATTGATCATCCCTAAAGCCAACACCTCATTCGGCCGCCTTTCGTTCCAGTACTCTGCTGCCTGTGACTGGAACGAATTGCAAAATCGCTGAAGTTGGAGACTTTTATCTCCCTCACCAACTTCAAACATCAGCTAGCTGAGCAGCTAACCGATCGCTGCAGCTGTACATAATCTATTGGTAAATAGCACACCCATTTTCACCTACCTCATCCCCACAGTTTTTATTTATTTACTTTTCTGCTCTTTTGCACACCAATATCTCTACCTGTACATGATCATTTATCACTCCAGTGTTAATCTGCAATATTGTAATTATTCGCCTACCTCCTCATGCCTTTTGCACACATTGTATATAGACTCCCCTTTTTTTCTCTGTGTTATTGACTTGTTAATTGTTTACTCCATGTGTAACTCTGTGTTGTCTGTTCACACTGCTATGCTTTATCTTGGCCAGGTCGCAGTTGCAAATGAGAACCTGTTCTCAACTAGCCTACCTGGTTAAATAAAGGTGAAATAAAAAGAAAGATAAAAAGTATCAGAAATATCAGTCTTAAAAATTGAGACATTTCAATGCACTTGACCTAAAGTAGATTGTACAATGTACACAAACCGTTAATCCTATCCTGAATTGTTCACCAATTAGAAATGATGCAGAATGGTATCCAAGTTGGATCACATCAATATCTACAAGATACAGTATATCTATATTGTCACGCCCTGACCATAGAGAGCCCTTACTTCTATATGGTGTAGTGGGTCAGGGCGTGACTAGAGGGTGTTCTAGTTTAATATTTCTATGTTGGTGTTTTGTATGATTCCCAATTAGAGGCAGCTGGTAATCGTTGTCTTCTAATTGGAGATCATATTTAAGTAGCTATTTTTACCACCTGTGTTTGTGGGATATTGTTTTGTGATTCAATGGCAATATAGTTCACAAGCCTTCCCACATTGTTTAACAGGTGGCAGACAATCTACTACAAGCCCAAGGTTTTTCCCCTCCCTGGGTAGGGACAGAATGTCCTGTAAGGAACACAGTATTCCAGCTGGTCTGACGACAGCTCCATTCGTTTCCAACAAGGAACAGAAAGTCCCTGTTCTAATTCTTGACTACAACTACACACATTATATTCAGTATTATAAGATTCATACAATCATACAGTAACATAGTAGTATTTAGTTTAGTTATAGTTCTAAGTTAAATGTATACATAATTTAGTCATTATTCATTAAAATCCCATAACAGTTTTGTTGTTTGTTTATTGATTTATTGTTTTTGCTTTAAGTTTCACTTTTGAAATAAATATGTGGAACTCAACATCCGCTGCACCGTGGTCCTGTTCTTACGACAACTGTGACAGAATATCCCACCAACCAAGGACCAAGCAGCGGACAGGAGACCCTTCATTGCAGCGGACAGGAGACCCTTCATTGGTGGCAGGGAGTCACAGAGATAGACGGTCAAGGGAAGGACGGGAGTCGATGGAACAACGCCGGGGTATGCGGCAATGCAGGCGTTTGGAGGAGAGACCCCAACCTTTGTTTGTGGGGGGGGGGGGCACATGGAGCTGGTGGCTGAGAAAATGGAAAATCCAGAGAACATCTGGGAGAGATAGAGAGGTGGTCGGTCGACCCAGGGAGTGTACCAGAGCCCGCCTGGGAGTCCAGATGGAACAGTGTGAGGAGGGATCCAACCAGGAGAATGGAGTTGGTATCCAGTGCGCCCCCCAGTCCGGCGGCAATGCAGGCGTTTGGAGGAGCGTGTCATCAGTCTGGTGAAACCTGGGCCGGCTCCACGCATCTGACGCACGGCGTCCAACCCAGCTCCATGGCCGGAGTCCTCCTTTGTGTCGATGCCCAGTCCAGGCATGGCGTTCAGCCCGACGCGATGGTAGAATCCGGGGTCTGGGCGGGAGCTACAACCTACACCGGAGCCGTCACCGACACTAATCACCCCCCCTACCCTCCCCATTTGGTTTCAGGTTCTGCGACCAGAGTCAGCACCTTTGGGGGGGTGGGGTGGGGAGGTGGTACTGTCACGCCCTGACCATAGAGCCCTTGTTTCTCTATGGTGTAGTGGGTCAGGGTCGTGACTAGGGGGTGTTCTAGTTTATATTTTCTATGTTGGTGTTTTGTATGATTCCCAATTAAAGGCAGCTGGTAATCGTTGTCTCTTATTGGGGATCATAAGTAGCTATTTCTCCCACCTGTGTTTGTGGGATATTGTTTTGTGTTTGTGCATGTGCACGCACCACTTAGTCACGTTTCGTTGTTCGTTTATTGATTTATTGTTTTTGCTTTAAGTTTAACATTTGAAATAAATATGTGGAACTCAACATCCGCTGTACCTTGGTCCCATTCTTACGACAACCATGAAATATATTTGATATTATTGTAATGCAGAGAAGGGCCCTGGCTGTCATCAAGGTTTGCATTGCTGTTTTGTATTGTTGGGGGGAAATATCCACCAGCTTGTTGACTTTCCATACATATTATTTATAATAAATATATGAAATACCCTTTACAATGTAATCTCTCCCCCAACCTTAGGGGTTGAAACTATTCTCTAATTGGTTCCATCCTGCTTCATTGTAACCTCTGGCCGTCACACTATACACTCAACAGTGATGTGACCCAGGAGGTGAAAACACTGCTGAGATGTCTTAGGAAGAGAAAATAGAGTGAATATTTATGTTAACAATTAGTATAGGAAGCATCTCCTTAAGGGACAAATCATTGTCCATTCCCGGCTCATGTATGAATGGAATATTAATTTGCAAGATGGTCTTTTCCGATTTCTCATGTCTTCAAGGCTCCTGCACAAATATCATTAAGGACTGTCGTTTTCCTTCGTGACAGGACTGGATAACAGACACACATATTGTAACTACAGAACATGCCTATAAACATTACACGCACACACACACACAAACACGCACAATTGCAAAGAGGGAAAGGAACATGGGCAGCAGGTAGCCTAGTGGTTAAGAGTATTGGGCCTGTAACAACTCCCCCTGAGCCGACTTAAGTGACAGATCTGCCGATGTGCCCTTGAGCAAGGCACTTAGCCCTAATTGCTCCAGGGTTGCTGTCAATAATGGCTGTGACCACTCTCAGGGGGAGTTGGATATGCTAAAAACTAATTTCCTATTCACATGCGTATAATACACACTTGTACATGTTTGAAATAGGACAAAAGGAAGCACCCACCTAATTATTATATCGTTATTACAGGTAGTGTAAATATCATGGAATGCTTAATGTCCACAACCTACTGTATGTAGTACGTAATACTTCAGTCATACATCAGCTCAACCTATTAGCTATACTGTAGTATGTATCATTGAAAGGACAACTTGTGTCCTCTACCACTGTTTGATGATTCAAACAGATCCCTTGTTGTGTAAATGATAGAGTGCACAGTTAGATCCCAACTCCCCGTAGCCCCCGCTGTGGCCCCTGCTGGAGTCCCCGCTGTAGCCCCCCACTGTAGCCCCCATTGTAGCCCCCTACTCCTCACACATGGCCAGCTCCCATTTCTACTGCTGAAAACTCATTTGATCCTGTTGGTATGCTTGTTTTTCTCTGTGTGTTTGTGTAATAACTGAATGGCTCAATGACTCCACTCTGTTTCCATAAGTATAGTATTGCTGGCCCCAAACACAGCGGCTGTGAAGAGACTACCATGAGTCTATCCAGGAAACTACAGTAAGACTAAGCTGTACAGTGTACTGCATATGAACCTGACTGGTGTGTGGTTCTAGGCCAGGCTTTTCACCCAGCAGCCCTCCCAAGCACCTCCACAGGCAAAAGAGTCAAGACGCTATTACCCGGAAAAACAAATACATTAGGCAGTTAGGGGATGTGTTGGGACTGCTCTGCTCCACATTACAATAATAAACTCTAATTAAATGTAACAGCTTCCCTGAACACTAATGACCTGCAGCCGGAACACAACCACAGAGGCAGAGCTAGGAGACGGAACGCTCACTAGTATTCCTTAGTTAGAGCTACAATACATAGCCTATAGTCACAGAACTACATAGCCCATAGTCACAGAACTACATAGCCCATAGTCACAGAACTACATAGCCCATAGTCACAGAACTACATAGCCCATAGTCACAGAACTACATAGCCCATAGTCACAGAACTACATTGCAGATAGTCACAGAACTACATTGCAGATAGTCACAGAACTACATTGCAGATAGTCGCAGAACTACATTGCAGATAGTCACAGAACTACATTGCAGATAGTCACAGAACTACATAGCCCATAGTCACAGAACTACATAGCCCAGAGTCACAGAACTGCAGTGAGCTCCAAAAGTAATGGGACAGTGACAAATTGTGGTTGTTGTGGCTCTGTACTCCAGCACTTTGGATTTGAAATGATACAATGACTATGCGGTTCGAGTGGAGACTCTCAGCTTTAATGTGAGGGTATTTTGGATAATCCTGAATGAATCGTGAATAATAATGAGGGAGAAAGTTACAGACGCACAAATATCATAGTCCCCCCAAAATGCTAACCTCCCCTGTTATTGTAATGGTGAGAGGTTAGCATGTCTTGGGGGTATGATATTTGTGCATCTGTAAATTTCTCCCTCATCATTATTCACGATTCATTCAGGATTATCCGTAATCATGGTAGCGTTCACATTAATGTACAAGTGTATATTTTATTCTGCACCACACTGGGGGCTCCCGATTGGTGCAGCGGTCTAAGCACTGCATCTCAGTGCTAGAGGCATCACTACAGACCCTGGTTCAATTCCAGGCTGTATCACAACCGGCCAAGATTGGGAGTCCCATAGGGCGTTGAGAAAATAAAAGTGACTCCAAAATTACTGTCACGGTTTTCATGTGGTGAAGGAGAGTCGGACCAAACTGCAGCGTGTATATTGCGATCCATGTTTAATCACACAACGTAAACACGAATAAACACAAACACTACAAAACAATAATAAGCCTATACTTGTGTCAACTAACACAGCACAAGGACATCAAGACACTCAGGACAATCACCCACAATACAACCAAAGAAGATTGGCTGCCTAAATATAGTTCCCAATCAGAGACAACGAAAAACACCTGCCTCTGATTGAGAACCACTTCAGACAGCCATAGACTCTCCTAGAACACCCCACTAAGCTACAATCCCACTTAGCTACACACCACATACAAAAACCCATGTCACAGCCTGGCCTGACCAAATACATGAAGAAAAACACAAAATACTTCGACCAGGGCGTGACAATTACACAATACATTATTTACCATGTATTTATATTGGGCACAAAATAATCTGAAACACAACCAAAACAAACAGAAAATGCATCCATCAAATTTGTAGTTACAAGTTGGATGAAGTCATTGCGTTCTTGTAACGGATGTCGTCGGGAGAAAGAGAAGAGGACCAAAGCGCAGCGTGGTAAGTGTTCATGATGATGTTTAATTAAAACTCAGAACACTAAACAATAAATGACAGCGTGAATTTACAAAACCGAAACAGTAACTTGTGGCCCAAACACTCACACGGAAACAAACACCCACAAACCAAAAGTGAAACTCAGGCTACCTAAGTATGATTCTCAATCAGGGACAACAATTGACAGCTGCCTCTGATTGAGAACCATACTAGGCCGAACTCAAAACCAACATAGAAAAACAAACATAGACTGTCCACCTGAACTCACGCCCTGACAATACTAAAACAAAGACAAAAACAAAGGAACTAAAGTCAGAACGTGACAGTTCTATGAATATGGGACCAAATACTTTAACTTTTTACTACTTTAATACACATATAAGGGAATTTGTTCCAATACTTTGGGTCGCCTAAAATGGGGGACTATGTACAGTACAAGAAGTGCTGTAATTTCCCCCGATATGGAGGGAAAAACCCTCCAATGAAAGCTGACAGTCTCCACTTTAACCTCATAGTCATTGTATCATTTCAAATCCAAAGTGCTGGAGTACAGAGCCAAAACAACAATAAAATGTGTCACTGTCCCAATACTTTTGGAGCTCACTGTACATAGCCTATAGTCAAAGAACTACATAGCCCATAGTTTCAGAACCCCGTAGCCCAGGGGTAGGCAACTAGAATAATCTGTAGGCCGATTTTTGTCAAAATGGATGGTCGTGGAGCCATTTGTACACTGCAAATTGACCACAACGAAGCCCAAAGAGTGATGGTATTTGAAAATAACATTAATTTCATATCTTGATTACATTGAGACACGATGAAGTCTTTTTTTTATTTGTGGGAATATTTGGGAACATATTTCCTAAATTAAACACATTTTTCGCTGAATTCCTGGTGATTTTAGTATTTTTTACCCCTAATATAGCACATAGTCACAGAACTACAGTATATAGCACATAGTTACAGAACTACAGTATATAGCACATAGTCACAGAACTACAGTATATAGGACATAGTCACAGAACTACAGTATATAGCACATAGTCACAGAACTACAGTACTACAGTATATAGCACATAGTCACAGAACTACAGTATATAGGCCCTACACCCAAACAAGGGCACTGCGTTCATCCACCTCTGGCCTGCTCGCCTCCCTACCACTGAGGAAGTACACCTCCCGCTCAGCCCAGTCAAAACTGTTCGCTGCTCTGGCCCCCCAATGGTGGAACAAACTCCCTCACGACGCCAGGCCAGCGGAGTCAATCACCACCTTCCGGAGACACCTGAAACCCCACCTCTTTAAGGAATACCTAGGATAGGATAAGTATTCCCTCTCACCCCCCCCCCCTTTAAGATTTAGATGCACTATTGTAAAGTGACTGTTCCACTGGATGTCATAAGGTGAATGCACCAATTTGTAAGTCGCTCTGGATAAGAGCGTCTGCTAAATGACTTAAATGTAAATGTAAATATATAGCACATAGTCACAGAACTACAGTATATAGCACATAGTCACAGAACTACAGTATATAGCACAGTCACAGAACTACAGTATACAGCACATAGTCACAGAACTACAGTATATAGCCCATAGTCACATAACTACAGTATATAGCACAGTCACAGAACTACAGTACATAGCACATAGTCACAGAACTACAGTACATAGCACATAGTCACAGAACTACAGTACATAGCCCATAGTCACAGAACTACAGTACATAGCATATAGTCACAGAACTACAAAGCCCATACAGTATATTACAGAACTATAGTACATAGCCCATAGTCACAGAACAACATAGCCCATAGTGACATAATTACAGTACATAGCCCGTAGTGACATAACTACAGTACATAGCCCATAGTAACAGAACTACATAGCCCATAGTGACATAACTACAGTACATAGCCCATAGTAACAGAACTACATAGGCCATAGTAACAGAACTACAGTACATGGCCCATAGTAACAGAACTACATAGCCCACAGTAACAGAACTACAGTACATAGCCCATATTAACAGAACTATTGAGTAGTAGGTGACATCTAGATTATTGAGTAATAGGTGACATCTAGATGGTTATCAATATTAGTTATTTCTTGTGTAGGTTGCTATCCTACTTTAAATAAAATCATGTGAGAGAAAACAATTGCCACGTTGCTCCCGCCGGCGTACTATGGACTTGTAGTGCAGCCCAATCAGGGTCAAGGCAGGCAGCGGTCAATAATCCAGATCAGAGTCAAAAGGTCCAGAACAGCAGGCTGTCTCAGGGTCAAGGCAGGCAGCGGTCAATAATCCAGATCAGAGTCAGAACAGCAGGCTCCAGAACAGCAGGCTGTCTAATCAGATCAGAGTCAAAAGGTCCAGAACAGCAGGCTGTCTCAGGGTCAAGGCAGGCAGCGGTCAATAATCCAGATCAGAGTCAAAAGGTCCAGAACAGCAGGCTGTCTCAGGGTCAAGGCAGGCAGCGGTCAATAATCCAGATCAGAGTCAAAAGGTCCAGAACAGCAGGCTGTCTCAGGGTCACAAGAATCCAGATCAGAGTCAAAAGGTCAGAACAGCAGGCTGTCTCAGGGTCAAGGCAGACTCAGGGCAGGCAGAATGGGAAAAAAATCGGGAAAACTATAGAAAAAGACAGGAGCAAGGGGAAACCCGCTGGTAGGCTTGACGGACAAAACGAACTGGCAACAGACAAACAGAGAACACAGGTATTAATACACTGGGGATAATGAGGAAGATGGGAGACACCTGGAGGGGGGTGGAGATGAGATAGGTGAAACAGATCAGGGTGTGACACTCTATGATATCCACGATTTCACAACAATAATGAACAGATACTTTGAAGAGTCCTCTCTGTAACAACACAGGTGGGTTGAGAGTGTCGAGAGAGTATTGTAGGCCTATAAACATTAGCCGGGCGGGAGACGATGCACTTCAGATCGCCGATTGTCTAAAAACGTCACACCATTTGGACTAGAGAAGCAAGCTGGGCCTCTCCTGAAAGAGGAAAGGAGTGATCTATCGTTGGGGCTTTGAATGGGAAAGACAATTATTCTGAGAGATAGCAGTGACAACGGCAGCGCCACAAGCGGTGAGAGGGAGTGAAGGACGTTTTTGATGAGGCAGAGTGAGAGGCCATGGGGGGACAGCCTCAATTATCAGCTTTTCTTTTCAGACTCAAATACCTTTCAGTCAGTCAGGCTTAAGACTCCCAATTCGCTGCCAGTAATTACTACATTTACTAGAATAGCCTCCCCCCGAAACACCACAGAGTCAGTGTTTGATTAGCTGGATGCAGGGAAAGGTCAGCAAGTGCCACCGACTTTTCTCCCTGTTCTGAAGCGCCGCAGTGAGTGTTCTGTAGTTCCGTGTCCCGGGCTGATGGCTGGATGGTAATTGGGTCATGGAGGTGCAGTGAATAGGGAGGTGATCCTGGTAATTGTGTGTGGGATGGATACATGCAGGCAGGGACATTAGCTGCTACAGTAAGTGGTTGCATTGAGCCTGCTCCAATGGGCATGGGGCATAAGTAGGTAGCTTATACAGGATGACGGGCAGTGCCACTGTAGCAAGTGAAGCAGGATACATGGCGGCTGATTGCATTGCCATGATTGCATCTCTTTTCATGGCTTACGTCATAGCTTTTCACTGGCTGATGCTGATGCAGGGTCTGACACGTGAGCACACGGACACGCACACGGACACACACACGGACACACACATGGAAACGCAGACACATTCACATTCGAAACTAGGCATATCCATAAAATCTTTAAGAGAACCTTTCAGGAGGGCGGCCACGTGTGCTAGCAAGGCAGAGGTCGCAAGCTTTCGCCAGGTATGGGCTGAATCGGGAGGAAGTGGTACTTGCAAAGCAAGCATGATGTCCTTAACACACGCATACGTACACATACATGGACAATCATATTCCAAACTAGGCATATCCATAGAACCTTTCCAGTCCTCCCTCGTCTTTTACCCTGCCTCTGATGCCTCTGTGAGAAATTGCTGATGCAGGCTGTACGTATATACATGCATTCAATGTCTTGTCATATCATATCAGTTGATGCTTTGCGGTGTGACATGACTGCACTTCCTTTGCGGTGACATTTCGCTGCTTGCATCATTTAATGAGTTCAATATGATGTGGTTGCAGGGGTCAATGCATGATGCATGTAAGCATGATCCCCGTGTGGTTTTAAATGCCATGGTTGTTAACCCCATAGGGATAGTTCACTATCCACTCCGTCTTAACTCACCAAGCATGCCATCCTCTCTGAACTTTGACTATATTTATGCCGTTTGAAATCGTTGCCATGGAAATGAGATCATGCTTAGTTTGGACTGATGTTGATCGTGATTTCCTAGGAAGGCTAGTAGGCCTCCATGGCTGTGATCAAATCAATGACTAGTAGGACTAGCTATTTATTTTAATTTTATTTTACCTTTATTTAACTAGGCAAGTCATTTAAGAACAAATTCTTATTTTCAATGGCGGCCTAGGAACAGTGGGTTAACTGCCTGTCCAGTTACTAGTCCAACGCTCTAACCACTAGGCTACCCTGCTGCCCCTATACTGTAGCTCCTAGCTATACTGTAGCTCCTTGCTATACTGTAGCTCCTAGCTATACTGTAGCTCCTTGCTATACTGTAGCTCCTTGCTATACAGTAGCTCCTAGCTGTACTGTAGCTCCTAGCTGTACTGAAGCTCTGTAGCTCCTTGCTATACTGTAGCTCCTAGCTATACTGTAGCTCCTTGCTATACTGTAGCTCCTAGCTATACTGTAGCTCCTTGCTATACTGTAGCTCCTTGCTATACAGTAGCTCCTAGCTATACTGTAGCTCCTAGCTGTACTGAAGCTCTGTAGCTCCTTGCTACACTGTTGCTCCTTGCTATACAGTAGCTCCTAGCTGTACTGAAGCTCTGTAGCTCCTTGCTACACTGTAGCTCCTTGCTACACTGTAGCTCCTAGCTATACTGTAGCTATGTATCTCCTTGCTATACTGTAGCTCCTTGCTATACTGTAGCTCCTAGCTGTACTGAAGCTCTGTAGCTCCTTGCTACACTGTAGCTCCTTGCTATAGTGTAGCTCTGTAGCTCCTTGCTATACTGTAGCCCTAGCTATACTGTACTGTTGTTCCTTGCTATACTGTAGCTCCTTGCTATACTGTAGCTCCTAGCTATACTGTAGCTCCTTGCTATACTGTAGCTTCTAGTTATACTGTAGCTCTGTAGCTCCTTGCTATACTGTAGCTCCTTGCTATACTGCAGCTCCTAGCTGTACTGTAGCTCTGTAGCTCCTTGCTACACTGTAGCTCCTAGCTTTACTGTAGCTCTGTAGCTCCTTGCTATACTGTGGCTCCTAGCTATACTGTAGCTCCTAGCTATACTGTAGCTCCTTGCTATACTGTAGCTCCTAGCTATACTGTAGCTCTGTAGCTCCTTGCTATACTGTACTGTAGTTCCTTGCTTTACTGTAGCTCCTTGCTATACTGTAGCTCCTTGCTATACTGTAGCTTCTAGTTATACTGTAGCTCTGTAGCTCCTTGCTATACTGTAGCTCCTTGCTATACTGTAGCTCCTTGCTATACTGCAGCTCCTAGCTGTACTGTAGCTCTGTAGCTCCTTGCTACACTGTAGCTCCTAGCTTTACTGTAGCTCTGTAGCTCCTTGCTATACTGTGGCTCCTAGCTATACTGTAGCTCCTAGCTATACTGTAGCTCCTTGCTATACTGTAGCTCCTTGCTATACTGTAGCTCCTCGCTATACCATAGCTATGTAGCTCCTTGCTATACTGTAGCTCCTTGCTATACTGTAGCACCTAGCTATACTGTAGCTCTGTAGCTCCTTGCTATACTGTAGCACCTAGCTATACTGTAGCTCTGTCGCTCCTTGCTATACTGTAGCTCCTAGCTATACTGTACTGTAGTTCCTTGCTATACTGTAGCTCCTTGCTATACTGTAGCTCCTAGCTTTACTGTAGCTCTGTAGCTCCTTGCTATACTGTGGCTCCTAGCTATACTGTAGCTCCTAGCTATACTGTAGCTCTGTAGCTCCTTGCTATACTGTAGCACCTAGCTATACTGTAGCTCTGTAGCTCCTTGCTATACTGTAGCTCCTAGCTATACTGTACTGTAGTTCCTTGCTATACTGTAGCTCCTTGCTATACTGTGGCTCCTAGCTATACTGTAGCTCCTAGCTATACTGTAGCTCTGTAGCTCCTTGCTATACTGTAGCTCTCCTCTGTAGCTCCTCGCTATACCATAGCTATGTAGCTCCTTGCTATACTGTAGCTCCTTGCTATACTGTAGCACCTAGCTATACTGTAGCTCTGTAGCTCCTGGCTATACTGTAGCACCTAGCTATACTGTAGCTCTGTAGCTCCTTGCTATACTGTAGCTCCTAGCTATACTGTAGCTCTGTAGCTCCTTGCTATACTGTAGCTCCTTGCTATACTGTAGCTTCTAGTTATACTGTAGCTCTGTAGCTCCTTGCTATACTGTAGCTCCTTGCTATACTGCAGCTCCTAGCTGTACTGTAGCTCTGTAGCTCCTTGCTACACTGTAGCTCCTAGCTTTACTGTAGCTCTGTAGCTCCTTGCTATACTGTGGCTCCTAGCTATACTGTAGCTCCTAGCTATACTGTAGCTCCTTGCTATACTGTAGCTCCTAGCTATACTGTAGCTCTGTAGCTCCTTGCTATACTGTACTGTAGTTCCTTGCTTTACTGTAGCTCCTTGCTATACTGTAGCTCCTTGCTATACTGTAGCTCCTTGCTATACTGTAGCTTCTAGTTA
Source organism: Oncorhynchus gorbuscha (assembly GCF_021184085.1). Lineage (NCBI taxonomy): Eukaryota > Metazoa > Chordata > Actinopteri > Salmoniformes > Salmonidae > Oncorhynchus > Oncorhynchus gorbuscha. The sequence goes on along the minus strand of NC_060198.1, from coordinate 32,412,531 downwards.
TACTGTAGCTCTGTAGCTCCTTGCTATACTGTAGCTCCTTGCTATACTGCAGCTCCTAGCTGTACTGTAGCTCTGTAGCTCCTTGCTACACTGTAGCTCCTAGCTTTACTGTAGCTCTGTAGCTCCTTGCTATACTGTGGCTCCTAGCTATACTGTAGCTCCTAGCTATACTGTAGCTCCTTGCTATACTGTAGCTCCTAGCTATACTGTAGCTCTGTAGCTCCTTGCTATACTGTACTGTAGTTCCTTGCTTTACTGTAGCTCCTTGCTATACTGTAGCTCCTTGCTATACTGTAGCTCCTAGCTATACTGTAGCTCCTAGCTATTTATTTTAATTTTATTTTACCTTTATTAAACTAGGCAAGTCATTTAAGAACAAATTCTTATTTTCAATGGCGGCCTAGGAACATACTAGGAACAGTGGGTTAACTGCCTGTCCAGTTACTAGTCCAACGCTCTAACCACTAGGCTACCCTGCTGCCCCTATACTGTAGCTCCTAGCTATACTGTAGCTCCTAGCTATACTGTAGCTCCTTGCTATACTGTAGCTCCTTGCTATACAGTAGCTCCTAGCTATACTGTAGCTCCTAGCTATACTGTAGCTCTGTAGCTCCTTGCTATACTGTAGCTCCTCGCTATACCATAGCTATGTAGCTCCTTGCTATACTGTAGCTCCTTGCTATACTGTAGCACCTAGCTATACTGTAGCTCTGTAGCTCCTGGCTATACTGTAGCACCTAGCTATACTATACTGTAGCTCTGTGTAGCTCCTTGCTATACTGTAGCTCCTAGCTATACTGTAGCTCTGTAGCTCCTTGCTATACTGTAGCTCCTTGCTATACTGTAGCTTCTAGTTATACTGTAGCTCTGTAGCTCCTTGCTATACTGTAGCTCCTTGCTATACTGCAGCTCCTAGCTGTACTGTAGCTCTGTAGCTCCTTGCTACACTGTAGCTCCTAGCTTTACTGTAGCTCTGTAGCTCCTTGCTATACTGTGGCTCCTAGCTATACTGTAGCTCCTAGCTATACTGTAGCTCCTTGCTATACTGTAGCTCCTAGCTATACTGTAGCTCTGTAGCTCCTTGCTATACTGTACTGTAGTTCCTTGCTTTACTGTAGCTCCTTGCTATACTGTAGCTCCTTGCTATACTGTAGCTCCTTGCTATACTGTAGCTTCTAGTTATACTGTAGCTCTGTAGCTCCTTGCTATACTGTAGCTCCTTGCTATACTGCAGCTCCTAGCTGTACTGTAGCTCTGTAGCTCCTTGCTACACTGTAGCTCCTAGCTTTACTGTAGCTCTGTAGCTCCTTGCTATACTGTGGCTCCTAGCTATACTGTAGCTCCTAGCTATACTGTAGCTCCTTGCTATACTGTAGCTCCTAGCTATACTGTAGCTCTGTAGCTCCTTGCTATACTGTACTGTAGTTCCTTGCTTTACTGTAGCTCCTTGCTATACTGTAGCTCCTTGCTATACTGTAGCTCCTAGCTATACTGTAGCTCCTAGCTATTTATTTTAATTTTATTTTACCTTTATTAAACTAGGCAAGTCATTTAAGAACAAATTCTTATTTTCAATGGCGGCCTAGGAACAGTGGGTTAACTGCCTGTCCAGTTACTAGTCCAACGCTCTAACCACTAGGCTACCCTGCTGCCCCTATACTGTAGCTCCTAGCTATACTGTAGCTCCTAGCTATACTGTAGCTCCTTGCTATACTGTAGCTCCTTGCTATACAGTAGCTCCTAGCTATACTGTAGCTCCTAGCTGTACTGAAGCTCTGTAGCTCCTTGCTACACTGTAGCTCCTTGCTATACAGTAGCTCCTAGCTGTACTGAAGCTCTGTAGCTCCTTGCTACACTGTAGCTCCTAGCTATACTGTAGCTCTGTAGCTCCTTGCTATACTGTAGCTCCTAGCTTTACTGTAGCTCTGTAGCTCCTTGCTATACTGTGGCTCCTAGCTATACTGTAGCTCCTAGCTATACTGTAGCTCCTTGCTATACTGTAGCTCCTAGCTATACTGTAGCTCTGTAGCTCCTTGCTATACTGTACTGTAGTTCCTTGCTTTACTGTAGCTCCTTGCTATACTGTAGCTCCTTGCTATACTGTAGCTCCTTGCTATACTGTAGCTTCTAGTTATACTGTAGCTCTGTAGCTCCTTGCTATACTGTAGCTCCGTGCTATACTGTAGCTCCTAGCTGTACTGAAGCTCTGTAGCTCCTTGCTACACTGTAGCTCCTTGCTATACTGTAGCTCTGTAGCTCCTTGCTACACTGTAGCTCCTAGCTATACTGTACTGTTGTTCCTTGCTATACTGTAGCTCCTTGCTATACTGTAGCTCCTAGCTATACTGTAGCTCCTTGCTATACTGTAGCTTCTAGTTATACTGTAGCTCCTTGCTATACTGTAGATCCTTGCTATACTGTAGCTCCTAGCTTTACTGTAGCTCTGTAGCTCCTTGCTACACGGTAGCTCCTAGCTATACTGTAGCTCTGTAGCTCCTTGCTATACTGTGGCTCCTAGCTATACTGTAGCTCCTAGCTATACTGTAGCTCCTTGGTATACTGTAGCTCCTAGCTATACTGTAGCTCTGTAGCTCCTTGCTATACTGTAGCTCCTAGCTATACTGTACTGTAGTTCCTTGCTATACTGTAGCTCCTTGCTATACTGTAGCTCCTTGCTATACTGTAGCTCCTCGCTATACTGTAGCTCCTAGCTATACTGTAGCTCCTTGCTATACTGTAGCTCCTAGCTATACTGTAGCTCTGTAGCTCCTTGCTATACTGTAGCTCCTAGCTATACTGTACTGTAGTTCCTTGCTATACTGTAGCTCCTTGCTATACTGTAGCTCCTTGCTATACTGTAGCTCCTCGCTATACCATAGCTATGTAGCACCTAGCTATACTGTAGCTCTGTAGCTCCTTGCTATACTGTAGCTCCTAGCTATACTGTATCTCTGTAGCTCCTTGCTATACTGTAGCTCCTTGCTATACTGTAGCACCTAGATATACTGTAGCTCTTAGCTATACTGTAACTCCTAAATATACTGTTCCTATATTGTAGCTCCTTCCTATACTGTAGCTCTGTAGCTCCTTGCTACACGGTAGCTCCTAGCTATACTGTAGCTCTGTAGCTCCTTGCTATACTGTGGCTCCTAGCTATACTGTAGCTCCTAGCTATACTGTAGCTCCTTGGTATACTGTAGCTCCTAGCTATACTGTAGCTCTGTAGCTCCTTGCTATACTGTAGCTCCTAGCTATACTGTACTGTAGTTCCTTGCTATACTGTAGCTCCTTGCTATACTGTAGCTCCTTGCTATACTGTAGCTCCTCGCTATACTGTAGCTCCTAGCTATACTGTAGCTCCTTGCTATACTGTAGCTCCTAGCTATACTGTAGCTCTGTAGCTCCTTGCTATACTGTAGTTCCTAGCTATACTGTACTGTAGTTCCTTGCTATACTGTAGCTCCTTGCTATACTGTAGCTCCTTGCTATACTGTAGCTCCTCGCTATACCGTAGCTATGTAGCTCCTTGCTATACTGTAGCTCCTTGCTATACTGTAGCACCTAGCTATACTGTAGCTCTGTAGCTCCTTGCTATACTGTAGCTCCTAGCTATACTGTATCTCTGTAGCTCCTTGCTATACTGTAGCTCCTTGCTATACTGTAGCACCTAGATATACTGTAGCTCTTAGCTATACTGTAACTCCTAAATATACTGTTCCTATATTGTAGCTCCTTCCTATACTGTAGCTCTGTAGCTCCTTGCTATACTGTAGCTCCTAGCTATACTGTACTGTTGTTCCTTGCTATACTGTAGCTCCTTGCTATACTGTAGCTCCTAGCTATACTGTAGCTCCTTGCTATACTGTAGCTTCTAGTTATACTGTAGCTCTGTAGCTCCTTGCTATACTGTAGCTCCTTGCTATACTGTAGCTCCTAGCTGTACTGTAGCTCTGTAGCTCCTAGCTATACAGTAGCTCTGTAGCTCCTTGCTATACTGTGGCTCCTAGCTATACTGTAGCTCCTAGCTATACTGTAGCTCCTTGCTATACTGTAGCTCCTAGCTATACTGTAGCTCTGTAGCTCCTTGCTATACTGTAGCTCCTAGCTATACTGTACTGTAGTTCCTTGCTATACTGTAGCTTCTTGCTATACTGTAGCTCCTTGCTATACTGTAGCTCCTAGCTATACTGTAGCTCCTAGCTATACTGTAACTCCTAGCTATTTATTTTAATTTTATTTTACCTTTATTAAACTAGGCAAGTCATTTAAGAACAAATTCTTATTTTCAATGGCGGCCTAGGAACAGTGGGTTAACTGCCTGTCCAGTTACTAGTCCAACGCTCTAACCACTAGGCTACCCTGCTGCCCCTATACTGTAGCTCCTAGCTATACTGTAGCTCCTAGCTATACTGTACTGTTGTTCCTTGCTATACTGTAGCTCCTTGCTATACTGTAGCTCCTTGCTATACTGTAGCTCCTAGCTGTACTGTAGCTCTGTAGCTCCTTGCTACACTGTAGCTCCTAGCTATACTGTAGATCTGTAGCTCCTTGCTATACTGTGGCTCCTAGCTATACTGTAGCTCCTAGCTATACTGTAGCTCCTTGCTATACTGTAGCTCCTAGCTATACTGTAGCTCTGTAGCTCCTTGCTATACTGTAGCTCCTAGCTATACTGTACTGTAGTTCCTTGCTATACTGTAGCTCCTTGCTATACTGTAGCTCCTTGCTATACTGTAGCTCCTCGCTATACCATAGCTATGTAGCTCCTTGCTATACTGTAGCTTCTTGCTATACTGTAGCACCTAGCTATACTGTAGCTCTGTAGCTCCCTGCTATACTGTAGCACCTAGCTATACTGTAGCTCTGTAGCTCCTTGCTATACTGTAGCTCCTAGCTATACTGTACTGTAGTTCCTTGCTATACTGTAGCTCCTTGCTATACTGTAGCTCCTTGTTATACTGTAGCTCCTCGCTATACCATAGCTACGTAGCTCCTTGCTATACTGTAGCTCCTTGCTATACTGTAGCACCTAGCTATACTGTAGCTCTGTAGCTCCTTGCTATACTGTAGCACCTAGCTATACTGTAGCTCTGTAGCTCCTTGCTATACTGTAGCTCCTAGCTATACTGTAGCTCTGTAGCTCCTTGCTATACTGTAGCTCCTTGCTATACTGTAGCACCTAGATATACTGTAGCTCTTAGCTATACTGTAGCTCCTAGATATACTGTAACTCCTAAATATACTGTTCCTATACTGTAGCTCCTTCCTATACTGTAGCTCCTAGCTATACTGTACTGTTGTTCCTTGCTATACTGTAGCTCCTTGCTATACTGTAGCTCCTAGCTATACTGTAGCTCCTTGCTATACTGTAGCTTCTAGTTATACTGTAGCTCTGTAGCTCCTTGCTATACTGTAGCTCCTTGCTATACTGTAGCTCCTAGCTGTACTGTAGCTCTGTAGCTCCTTGCTACACTGTAGCTCCTAGCTATACTGTAGCTCTGTAGCTCCTTGCTATACTGTGGCTCCTAGCTATACTGTAGCTCCTAGCTATACTGTAGCTCCTTGCTATACTGTAGCTCCTAGCTATACTGTACTGTAGTTCCTTGCTATACTGTAGCTCCTTGCTATACTGTAGCTCCTTGCTATACCGTAGCTCCTAGCTATACTGTAGTTCCTAGCTATACTGTAGCTCCTAGCTATTTATTTTAATTTTATTTTACCTTTATTAAACTAGGCAAGTCATTTAAGAACAAATTCTTATTTTCAATGGCGGCCTAGGAACAGTGGGTTAACTGCCTGTCCAGTTACTAGTCCAACGCTCTAACCACTAGGCTACCCTGCTGCCCCTATACTGTAGCTCCTAGCTATACTGTAGCTCCTTGCTATACTGTAGCTACTAGCTATACTGTAGCTCCTTGCTCTACTGTAGCTCCTTGCTATACAGTAGCTCCTAGCTATACTGTAGCTCCTAGCTGTACTGAAGCTCTGTAGCTCCTTGCTATACTGTAGCTGCTAGCTATACTGTAGCTCCTAGCTATACTGTAGCTCCTTGCTATACTGTAGCTCCTAGCTATACTGTAGCTCTGTAGCTCCTTGCTATACTGTAGCTCCTAGCTATACTGTACTGTAGTTCCTTGCTATACTGTAGCTCCTTGCTATACTGTAGCTCCTCGCTATACTGTAGCTCCTAGCTATACTGTAGCTCCTTGCTATACTGTAGCTCCTAGCTATACTGTAGCTCTGTAGCTCCTTGCTATACTGTAGTTCCTAGCTATACTGTACTGTAGTTCCTTGCTATACTGTAGCTCCTTGCTATACTGTAGCTCCTTGCTATACTGTAGCTCCTCGCTATACCGTAGCTATGTAGCTCCTTGCTATACTGTAGCTCCTTGCTATACTGTAGCACCTAGCTATACTGTAGCTCTGTAGCTCCTTGCTATACTGTAGCTCCTAGCTATACTGTATCTCTGTAGCTCCTTGCTATACTGTAGCTCCTTGCTATACTGTAGCACCTAGATATACTGTAGCTCTTAGCTATACTGTAACTCCTAAATATACTGTTCCTATATTGTAGCTCCTTCCTATACTGTAGCTCTGTAGCTCCTTGCTATACTGTAGCTCCTAGCTATACTGTACTGTTGTTCCTTGCTATACTGTAGCTCCTTGCTATACTGTAGCTCCTAGCTATACTGTAGCTCCTTGCTATACTGTAGCTTCTAGTTATACTGTAGCTCTGTAGCTCCTTGCTATACTGTAGCTCCTTGCTATACTGTAGCTCCTAGCTGTACTGTAGCTCTGTAGCTCCTAGCTATACAGTAGCTCTGTAGCTCCTTGCTATACTGTGGCTCCTAGCTATACTGTAGCTCCTAGCTATACTGTAGCTCCTTGCTATACTGTAGCTCCTAGCTATACTGTAGCTCTGTAGCTGTGGCTCCTTGCTATACTGTAGCTCCTAGCTATACTGTACTGTAGTTCCTTGCTATACTGTAGCTTCTTGCTATACTGTAGCTCCTTGCTATACTGTAGCTCCTAGCTATACTGTAGCTCCTAGCTATACTGTAGCTCCTAGCTATACTGTAACTCCTAGCTATTTATTTTAATTTTATTTTACCTTTATTAAACTAGGCAAGTCATTTAAGAACAAATTCTTATTTTCAATGGCGGCCTAGGAACAGTGGGTTAACTGCCTGTCCAGTTACTAGTCCAACGCTCTAACCACTAGGCTACCCTGCTGCCCCTATACTGTAGCTCCTAGCTATACTGTAGCTCCTAGCTATACTGTACTGTTGTTCCTTGCTATACTGTAGCTCCTTGCTATACTGTAGCTCCTTGCTATACTGTAGCTCCTAGCTGTACTGTAGCTCTGTAGCTCCTTGCTACACTGTAGCTCCTAGCTATACTGTAGATCTGTAGCTCCTTGCTATACTGTGGCTCCTAGCTATACTGTAGCTCCTAGCTATACTGTAGCTCCTTGCTATACTGTAGCTCCTAGCTATACTGTAGCTCTGTAGCTCCTTGCTATACTGTAGCTCCTAGCTATACTGTACTGTAGTTCCTTGCTATACTGTAGCTCCTTGCTATACTGTAGCTCCTTGCTATACTGTAGCTCCTCGCTATACCATAGCTATGTAGCTCCTTGCTATACTGTAGCTTCTTGCTATACTGTAGCACCTAGCTATACTGTAGCTCTGTAGCTCCCTGCTATACTGTAGCACCTAGCTATACTGTAGCTCTGTAGCTCCTTGCTATACTGTAGCTCCTAGCTATACTGTACTGTAGTTCCTTGCTATACTGTAGCTCCTTGCTATACTGTAGCTCCTTGTTATACTGTAGCTCCTCGCTATACCATAGCTACGTAGCTCCTTGCTATACTGTAGCTCCTTGCTATACTGTAGCACCTAGCTATACTGTAGCTCTGTAGCTCCTTGCTATACTGTAGCACCTAGCTATACTGTAGCTCTGTAGCTCCTTGCTATACTGTAGCTCCTAGCTATACTGTAGCTCTGTAGCTCCTTGCTATACTGTAGCTCCTTGCTATACTGTAGCACCTAGATATACTGTAGCTCTTAGCTATACTGTAGCTCCTAGATATACTGTAACTCCTAAATATACTGTTCCTATACTGTAGCTCCTTCCTATACTGTAGCTCCTAGCTATACTGTACTGTTGTTCCTTGCTATACTGTAGCTCCTTGCTATACTGTAGCTCCTAGCTATACTGTAGCTCCTTGCTATACTGTAGCTTCTAGTTATACTGTAGCTCTGTAGCTCCTTGCTATACTGTAGCTCCTTGCTATACTGTAGCTCCTAGCTGTACTGTAGCTCTGTAGCTCCTTGCTACACTGTAGCTCCTAGCTATACTGTAGCTCTGTAGCTCCTTGCTATACTGTGGCTCCTAGCTATACTGTAGCTCCTAGCTATACTGTAGCTCCTTGCTATACTGTAGCTCCTAGCTATACTGTAGCTCTGTAGCTCCTTGCTATACTGTAGCTCCTAGCTATACTGTACTGTAGTTCCTTGCTATACTGTAGCTCCTTGCTATACTGTAGCTCCTTGCTATACTGTAGCTCCTCGCTATACCATAGCTATGTAGCTCCTTGCTATACTGTAGCTTCTTGCTATACTGTAGCACCTAGCTATACTGTAGCTCTGTAGCTCCCTGCTATACTGTAGCACCTAGCTATACTGTAGCTCTGTAGCTCCTTGCTATACTGTAGCTCCTAGCTATACTGTACTGTAGTTCCTTGCTATACTGTAGCTCCTTGCTATACTGTAGCTCCTTGTTATACTGTAGCTCCTCGCTATACCATAGCTACGTAGCTCCTTGCTATACTGTAGCTCCTTGCTATACTGTAGCACCTAGCTATACTGTAGCTCTGTAGCTCCTTGCTATACTGTAGCACCTAGCTATACTGTAGCTCTGTAGCTCCTTGCTATACTGTAGCTCCTAGCTATACTGTAGCTCTGTAGCTCCTTGCTATACTGTAGCTCCTTGCTATACTGTAGCACCTAGATATACTGTAGCTCTTAGCTATACTGTAGCTCCTAGATATACTGTAACTCCTAAATATACTGTTCCTATACTGTAGCTCCTTCCTATACTGTAGCTCCTAGCTATACTGTACTGTTGTTCCTTGCTATACTGTAGCTCCTTGCTATACTGTAGCTCCTAGCTATACTGTAGCTCCTTGCTATACTGTAGCTTCTAGTTATACTGTAGCTCTGTAGCTCCTTGCTATACTGTAGCTCCTTGCTATACTGTAGCTCCTAGCTGTACTGTAGCTCTGTAGCTCCTTGCTACACTGTAGCTCCTAGCTATACTGTAGCTCTGTAGCTCCTTGCTATACTGTGGCTCCTAGCTATACTGTAGCTCCTAGCTATACTGTAGCTCCTTGCTATACTGTAGCTCCTAGCTATACTGTACTGTAGTTCCTTGCTATACTGTAGCTCCTTGCTATACTGTAGCTCCTTGCTATACCGTAGCTCCTAGCTATACTGTAGTTCCTAGCTATACTGTAGCTCCTAGCTATTTATTTTAATTTTATTTTACCTTTATTAAACTAGGCAAGTCATTTAAGAACAAATTCTTATTTTCAATGGCGGCCTAGGAACAGTGGGTTAACTGCCTGTCCAGTTACTAGTCCAACGCTCTAACCACTAGGCTACCCTGCTGCCCCTATACTGTAGCTCCTAGCTATACTGTAGCTCCTTGCTATACTGTAGCTACTAGCTATACTGTAGCTCCTTGCTCTACTGTAGCTCCTTGCTATACAGTAGCTCCTAGCTATACTGTAGCTCCTAGCTGTACTGAAGCTCTGTAGCTCCTTGCTATACTGTAGCTGCTAGCTATACTGTAGCTCCTAGCTATACTGTAGCTCCTTGCTATACTGTAGCTCCTAGCTATACTGTAGCTCTGTAGCTCCTTGCTATACTGTAGCTCCTAGCTATACTGTACTGTAGTTCCTTGCTATACTGTAGCTCCTTGCTATACTGTAGCTCCTCGCTATACTGTAGCTCCTAGCTATACTGTAGCTCCTTGCTATACTGTAGCTCCTAGCTATACTGTAGCTCTGTAGCTCCTTGCTATACTGTAGTTCCTAGCTATACTGTACTGTAGTTCCTTGCTATACTGTAGCTCCTTGCTATACTGTAGCTCCTTGCTATACTGTAGCTCCTCGCTATACCGTAGCTATGTAGCTCCTTGCTATACTGTAGCTCCTTGCTATACTGTAGCACCTAGCTATACTGTAGCTCTGTAGCTCCTTGCTATACTGTAGCTCCTAGCTATACTGTATCTCTGTAGCTCCTTGCTATACTGTAGCTCCTTGCTATACTGTAGCACCTAGATATACTGTAGCTCTTAGCTATACTGTAACTCCTAAATATACTGTTCCTATATTGTAGCTCCTTCCTATACTGTAGCTCTGTAGCTCCTTGCTATACTGTAGCTCCTAGCTATACTGTACTGTTGTTCCTTGCTATACTGTAGCTCCTTGCTATACTGTAGCTCCTAGCTATACTGTAGCTCCTTGCTATACTGTAGCTTCTAGTTATACTGTAGCTCTGTAGCTCCTTGCTATACTGTAGCTCCTTGCTATACTGTAGCTCCTAGCTGTACTGTAGCTCTGTAGCTCCTAGCTATACAGTAGCTCTGTAGCTCCTTGCTATACTGTGGCTCCTAGCTATACTGTAGCTCCTAGCTATACTGTAGCTCCTTGCTATACTGTAGCTCCTAGCTATACTGTAGCTCTGTAGCTCCTTGCTATACTGTAGCTCCTAGCTATACTGTACTGTAGTTCCTTGCTATACTGTAGCTTCTTGCTATACTGTAGCTCCTTGCTATACTGTAGCTCCTAGCTATACTGTAGCTCCTAGCTATACTGTAACTCCTAGCTATTTATTTTAATTTTATTTTACCTTTATTAAACTAGGCAAGTCATTTAAGAACAAATTCTTATTTTCAATGGCGGCCTAGGAACAGTGGGTTAACTGCCTGTCCAGTTACTAGTCCAACGCTCTAACCACTAGGCTACCCTGCTGCCCCTATACTGTAGCTCCTAGCTATACTGTAGCTCCTAGCTATACTGTACTGTTGTTCCTTGCTATACTGTAGCTCCTTGCTATACTGTAGCTCCTTGCTATACTGTAGCTCCTAGCTGTACTGTAGCTCTGTAGCTCCTTGCTACACTGTAGCTCCTAGCTATACTGTAGATCTGTAGCTCCTTGCTATACTGTGGCTCCTAGCTATACTGTAGCTCCTAGCTATACTGTAGCTCCTTGCTATACTGTAGCTCCTAGCTATACTGTAGCTCTGTAGCTCCTTGCTATACTGTAGCTCCTAGCTATACTGTACTGTAGTTCCTTGCTATACTGTAGCTCCTTGCTATACTGTAGCTCCTTGCTATACTGTAGCTCCTCGCTATACCATAGCTATGTAGCTCCTTGCTATACTGTAGCTTCTTGCTATACTGTAGCACCTAGCTATACTGTAGCTCTGTAGCTCCCTGCTATACTGTAGCACCTAGCTATACTGTAGCTCTGTAGCTCCTTGCTATACTGTAGCTCCTAGCTATACTGTACTGTAGTTCCTTGCTATACTGTAGCTCCTTGCTATACTGTAGCTCCTTGTTATACTGTAGCTCCTCGCTATACCATAGCTACGTAGCTCCTTGCTATACTGTAGCTCCTTGCTATACTGTAGCACCTAGCTATACTGTAGCTCTGTAGCTCCTTGCTATACTGTAGCACCTAGCTATACTGTAGCTCTGTAGCTCCTTGCTATACTGTAGCTCCTAGCTATACTGTAGCTCTGTAGCTCCTTGCTATACTGTAGCTCCTTGCTATACTGTAGCACCTAGATATACTGTAGCTCTTAGCTATACTGTAGCTCCTAGATATACTGTAACTCCTAAATATACTGTTCCTATACTGTAGCTCCTTCCTATACTGTAGCTCCTAGCTATACTGTACTGTTGTTCCTTGCTATACTGTAGCTCCTTGCTATACTGTAGCTCCTAGCTATACTGTAGCTCCTTGCTATACTGTAGCTTCTAGTTATACTGTAGCTCTGTAGCTCCTTGCTATACTGTAGCTCCTTGCTATACTGTAGCTCCTAGCTGTACTGTAGCTCTGTAGCTCCTTGCTACACTGTAGCTCCTAGCTATACTGTAGCTCTGTAGCTCCTTGCTATACTGTGGCTCCTAGCTATACTGTAGCTCCTAGCTATACTGTAGCTCCTTGCTATACTGTAGCTCCTAGCTATACTGTACTGTAGTTCCTTGCTATACTGTAGCTCCTTGCTATACTGTAGCTCCTTGCTATACCGTAGCTCCTAGCTATACTGTAGTTCCTAGCTATACTGTAGCTCCTAGCTATTTATTTTAATTTTATTTTACCTTTATTAAACTAGGCAAGTCATTTAAGAACAAATTCTTATTTTCAATGGCGGCCTAGGAACAGTGGGTTAACTGCCTGTCCAGTTACTAGTCCAACGCTCTAACCACTAGGCTACCCTGCTGCCCCTATACTGTAGCTCCTAGCTATACTGTAGCTCCTTGCTATACTGTAGCTACTAGCTATACTGTAGCTCCTTGCTCTACTGTAGCTCCTTGCTATACAGTAGCTCCTAGCTATACTGTAGCTCCTAGCTGTACTGAAGCTCTGTAGCTCCTTGCTATACTGTAGCTGCTAGCTATACTGTAGCTCCTAGCTATACTGTAGCTCCTTGCTATACTGTAGCTCCTAGCTATACTGTAGCTCTGTAGCTCCTTGCTATACTGTAGCTCCTAGCTATACTGTACTGTAGTTCCTTGCTATACTGTAGCTCCTTGCTATACTGTAGCTCCTCGCTATACTGTAGCTCCTAGCTATACTGTAGCTCCTTGCTATACTGTAGCTCCTAGCTATACTGTAGCTCTGTAGCTCCTTGCTATACTGTAGCTCCTAGCTATACTGTACTGTAGTTCCTTGCTATACTGTAGCTCCTTGCTATACTGTAGCTCCTTGCTATACTGTAGCTCCTCGCTATACCGTAGCTATGTAGCTCCTTGCTATACTGTAGCTCCTTGCTATACTGTAGCACCTAGCTATACTGTAGCTCTGTAGCTCCTTGCTATACTGTAGCTCCTAGCTATACTGTATCTCTGTAGCTCCTTGCTATACTGTAGCTCCTTGCTATACTGTAGCACCTAGATATACTGTAGCTCTTAGCTATACTGTAACTCCTAAATATACTGTTCCTATATTGTAGCTCCTTCCTATACTGTAGCTCTGTAGCTCCTTGCTATACTGTAGCTCCTAGCTATACTGTACTGTTGTTCCTTGCTATACTGTAGCTCCTTGCTATACTGTAGCTCCTAGCTATACTGTAGCTCCTTGCTATACTGTAGCTTCTAGTTATACTGTAGCTCTGTAGCTCCTTGCTATACTGTAGCTCCTTGCTATACTGTAGCTCCTAGCTGTACTGTAGCTCTGTAGCTCCTAGCTATACTGTAGCTCTGTAGCTCCTTGCTATACTGTGGCTCCTAGCTATACTGTAGCTCCTAGCTATACTGTAGCTCCTTGCTATACTGTAGCTCCTAGCTATACTGTAGCTCTGTAGCTCCTTGCTATACTGTAGCTCCTAGCTATACTGTACTGTAGTTCCTTGCTATACTGTAGCTTCTTGCTATACTGTAGCTCCTTGCTATACTGTAGCTCCTAGCTATACTGTAGCTCCTAGCTATACTGTAACTCCTAGCTATTTATTTTAATTTTATTTTACCTTTATTAAACTAGGCAAGTCATTTAAGAACAAATTCTTATTTTCAATGGCGGCCTAGGAACAGTGGGTTAACTGCCTGTCCAGTTACTAGTCCAACGCTCTAACCACTAGGCTACCCTGCTGCCCCTATACTGTAGCTCCTAGCTATACTGTAGCTCCTAGCTATACTGTACTGTTGTTCCTTGCTATACTGTAGCTCCTTGCTATACTGTAGCTCCTTGCTATACTGTAGCTCCTAGCTGTACTGTAGCTCTGTAGCTCCTTGCTACACTGTAGCTCCTAGCTATACTGTAGATCTGTAGCTCCTTGCTATACTGTGGCTCCTAGCTATACTGTAGCTCCTAGCTATACTGTAGCTCCTTGCTATACTGTAGCTCCTAGCTATACTGTAGCTCTGTAGCTCCTTGCTATACTGTAGCTCCTAGCTATACTGTACTGTAGTTCCTTGCTATACTGTAGCTCCTTGCTATACTGTAGCTCCTTGCTATACTGTAGCTCCTCGCTATACCATAGCTATGTAGCTCCTTGCTATACTGTAGCTCCTTGCTATACTGTAGCACCTAGCTATACTGTAGCTCTGTAGCTCCCTGCTATACTGTAGCACCTAGCTATACTGTAGCTCTGTAGCTCCTTGCTATACTGTAGCTCCTAGCTATACTGTACTGTAGTTCCTTGCTATACTGTAGCTCCTTGCTATACTGTAGCTCCTTGTTATACTGTAGCTCCTCGCTATACCATAGCTACGTAGCTCCTTGCTATACTGTAGCTCCTTGCTATACTGTAGCACCTAGCTATACTGTAGCTCTGTAGCTCCTTGCTATACTGTAGCACCTAGCTATACTGTAGCTCTGTAGCTCCTTGCTATACTGTAGCTCCTAGCTATACTGTAGCTCTGTAGCTCCTTGCTATACTGTAGCTCCTTGCTATACTGTAGCACCTAGATATACTGTAGCTCTTAGCTATACTGTAGCTCCTAGATATACTGTAACTCCTAAATATACTGTTCCTATCCTGTAGCTCCTTCCTATACTGTAGCTCCTAGCTATACTGTACTGTTGTTCCTTGCTATACTGTAGCTCCTTGCTATACTGTAGCTCCTAGCTATACTGTAGCTCCTTGCTATACTGTAGCTTCTAGTTATACTGTAGCTCTGTAGCTCCTTGCTGTACTGTAGCTCCTTGCTATACTGTAGCTCCTAGCTGTACTGTAGCTCTGTAGCTCCTTGCTACACTGTAGCTCCTAGCTATACTGTAGCTCTGTAGCTCCTTGCTATACTGTGGCTCCTAGCTATACTGTAGCTCCTAGCTATACTGTAGCTCCTTGCTATACTGTAGCTCCTAGCTATACTGTACTGTAGTTCCTTGCTATACTGTAGCTCCTTGCTATACTGTAGCTCCTTGCTATACCGTAGCTCCTAGCTATACTGTAGCTCCTAGCTATACTGTAGCTCCTAGCTATTTATTTTAATTTTATTTTACCTTTATTAAACTAGGCAAGTCATTTAAGAACAAATTCTTATTTTCAATGGCGGCCTAGGAACAGTGGGTTAACTGCCTGTCCAGTTACTAGTCCAACGCTCTAACCACTAGGCTACCCTGCTGCCCCTATACTGTAGCTCCTAGCTATACTGTAGCTCCTTGCTATACTGTAGCTACTAGCTATACTGTAGCTCCTTGCTCTACTGTAGCTCCTTGCTATACAGTAGCTCCTAGCTATACTGTAGCTCCTAGCTGTACTGAAGCTCTGTAGCTCCTTGCTATACTGTAGCTCCTAGCTATACTGTAGCTCCTTGCTATACTGTAGCTCCTAGCTATACTGTAGCTCCTAGCTATACTGTAGCTCCTTGCTATACAGTAGCTCCTAGCTATACTGTAGCTCCTAGCTGTACTGAAGCTCTGTAGCTCCTTGCTACACTGTAGCTCCTTGCTATACAGTAGCTCCTAGCTGTACTGAACCTCTGTAGCTCCTTGCTACACTGTAGCTCCTAGCTATACTGTAGCTCTGTAGCTCCTTGCTATACTGTAGCTCCTTGCTATACTGTAGCTCCTAGCTGTACTGAAGCTCTGTAGCTCCTTGCTACACTGTAGCTCCTTGCTATACTGTAGCACTGTAGCTCCTAGCTATACTGTACTGTTGTTCCTTGCTATACTGTAGCTCCTTGCTATACTGTAGCTCCTTGCTATACTGTAGCTCCTAGCTGTACTGTAGCTCTGTAGCTCCTTGCTACACTGTAGCTCCTTGCTATACTGTAGCTCCTAGCTATACTGTAGCTCCTTGCTATACTGTAGCTCCTAGCTATACTGTAGCTCTGTAGCTCCTTGCTATACTGTAGCTCCTAGCTATACTGTACTGTAGTTCCTTGCTATACTGTAGCTCCTTGCTATACTGTAGCTCCTTGCTATACTGTAGCTCCTCGCTATACCATAGCTATGTAGCTCCTTGCTATACTGTAGCTCCTTGCTATACTGTAGCTCCTTGCTATACTGTAGCTCTGTAGCTCCTTGCTATACTGTAGCTCCTTGCTATACTGTAGCTCTGTAGCTCCTTGCTATACTGTAGCTCCTAGCTATACTGTAGCTCTGTAGCTCCTTGCTATACTGTAGCTCCTTGCTATACTGTAGCACCTAGATATACTGTAGCTCTTAGCTATACTGTAGCTCCTAGATATACTGTAACTCCTAAATATACTGTTCCTATACTGTAGCTCCTTCCTATACTGTAGCTCCTAGATATACTGTAGCACGTAGCTCTTAGCTCTACTGTAGCTATTAGCTATACTGTAGCTCCTAGATATATTGTAGCTCTTAGCTATATTGCAGCTCCTAGATATACTGTAGCTCTTAGCTTTACTATAGCTCCTAGATATACTGAAGCACTTAGCTATATTGTAGCTCTTAGCTATACTGTAGCTCCTAGATATACTGTCGTGCCTAGATATACTGTGGATCTTAGCTATTCTGTTGCTCTTAGCTATATTGTAGCTCCTAGATATACTGTAGCTCTTAGCTATACTGTAGCTCTTCGCTATACTGTAGCTCTTAGCTATAGTGTAGCTCCTAGATATACTGTAGCTCCTAGCTATACTGTAGCGCCTAGCTATACTGTAGCTCCTTCCTATACTGTAGCGCCTAGATATACTGTAGCTCCTAGATATACTGCTCCTTCCTATATACTGTTGCTCCTAGATATTACTGTAGCTCTTAGCTATACTGTAGCTCCTAGATATACTGTAGTGCCTAGATATACTGTAGCCTTAGCTATACTGTAGTTCTTAGCTATATTGTAGCTCCTAGATATACTGTAGCTCTTAGCTATACTGTAGCTCCTAGATATACTGTAGTTCCTAGCTATACTGTAGTGCCTAGCTAGCAATGGATCATTGCTATTCTAACTTCCACAACACATATAAGGCCCTGCCCCACTCTCCTTTCGGAAAAGCTGACCACAACTCCATTTTGTTGATCCCTGCCTACAGACAGAAACTAAAACAAGAAGCTCACGCGCTGAGGTCTGTTCAAGGCTGGTCCGACCAATCTGATTCCACACTCCAAGACTGCTTCCATCACGTGGACTGGGATATGTTTCGTATTGCATCAAACAACAACATTGACGAATACGCTGATTAGGTGAGCGAGTTCATTAGAACGTGCGTTGAAGATGTCGTTCCCATAGCAACAATTAAAACAATCCCAAAACAGAAACCGTGGATTGATGGCAGCATTCGAGTGAAACTGAAAGCTCGAAACATGACCGAATACAAACAGTGTAGCTATTCCCTCCGCAAGGCAATCAAACAAGTTCAGCGTCAGTATAGAGACAAAGTAGAATCTCAATTCAACGGCTCAGACACATGAGGTATGTGGCAGGGTCTACAGTCAATCACGGATTACAAAAAGAAAACAGCCCTGTCACGGACCAGGATGTCTTGCTCCCAGGCAGACTAAATAACTTTTTTTGCCCGCTTTGAGGACAATACAGTGCCACTGACACGGCCAGCAACCAAAACATGCGGACTCTCCTTCACTGCAGCCGACGACGTGCTCGCAAGGCTGCAGGCCCAGATGGCATCCCCAGCCGCGCCCTCAGAGCATGCGCAGACCTGCTGGCTGGTGTGTTTACGGACATATTCAATCAATCCCTATCCCAGTCTGTTGTTCCCACATGCTTCAAGAGGGCCACCATTGTTCCTGTTCCCAAGAAAGCTAAGGTAACTGAGCTAAACGACTACCGCCCCGTAGCACTCACTTCCGTCATCATGAAGTGCTTTGAGAGACTAGTCAAGGACCATATCACCTCCACCCTACCTGACACCCTAGACCCACTCCAATTTGCTTACCGCCCAAATAGGTCCACAGACGATGCAATCTCAACCACACTGCACACTGCCCTAACCCATCTGGACAAGAGGAATACCTATGTGAGAATGCTGTTCATCGATTACAGCTCTGCATTTAACACCATAGTGCCCTCCAAGCTCGTCATCAAGCTCTGTGCAACTTGGTACTGGACTTCCTGACGGGCCACCCCCAGGTGGTGAGGGTAGGCAACAACATCTCCACCATGCTGAACCTCAACACTGGGGCCCCACAAGGGTGCGTTCTGAGCCCTCTCCTGTACTCCCTGTTCACCCACGACTGCGTGGCCACGCACGCCTCCAACTCAATCATCAAGTTTGCGGACGACACAACAGTGGTAGGCTTGATTACCAACAATGATGAGACGGCCTACAGGGAGGAGGTGAGGGCCCTCGGAGTGTGGTGTCAGGTAAATAACCTCACACTCAACATCAACAAAACTAAGGAGATAATTGTGGACTTCAGGAAACAGCAGAGGGAACACCCCCCTATCCACACCGATGGAACAGTAGTGGAGAGGGTAGTAAGTTTTAAGTTCCTCTGCGTACACATCACAGACAAACTGAATTGGTCCACCCACACAGACAGCATCGTGAAGAAGGCGCAGCAGCACCTCTTCCACCTCAGGAGGCTGAAGAAATTTGGCTTGTCACCAAAAGCACTCACAAACTTCTACAGATGCACAATCGAGAGCATCCTGTCGGGCTGTATCACCGCCTGGTACGGCAACTGCTCCGCCCACAACCGTAAGGCTCTCCAGAGGGTAGTGAGGTCTGCACAATGCATCACCGGGGGCAAACTACCTGCCCTCCAGGACACCTACACCACCCGATGTCACAGGAAGGCCATAAAGATCATCAAGGACAACAACCACCCGAGCCACTGCCTGTTCACCCCGCTATCATCCAGAAGGCGAGGTCAGTACAGGTGCATCAAAGCTGGGACCAAGAGACTGACAAACAGCTTCTATCTCAAGGCCATCAGACTGTTAAACAGCCACCACTAACATTGAGTGGCTGCTGCCAACACACTGACTCAACTCCAGCCACTGTAATAATGGGAATTGATGGGAAATGATGTAAAATATATCACTAGCCACTTTAAACAATGCTACCTAATATAATGTTTACATACCCTACATTATTCATCTCATATGTATACATATATACTGTACTCTATATCATCTACTGCATCTTTATGTAATACATGTATCACTAGCCACTTTAACTATGCCACTTTGCTTACACACTCATCTCATATGTATATACTGTACTCAATACCATCTACTGTATCTTGCCTATGCCGCTCTGTACCATCACTCATTCATATATCTTTATGTACATATTCTTTATCCCCTTACACTTGTGTCTATAAGGTAGTAGTTTTGGAATTTTTAGCTAGATTACTTGTTGGTTATTACTGCATTGTCGGAAGTAGAAGCACAAGCATTTCGCTACACTCGCATTAACATCTGCTAACCATGTGTATGTGACAAATAAAAATGGATTTTAATTTTAATTTGATTTTTTATACTGTAGCTCCTTGCTATACTGTAGTTCTTTGCTATACTGTAGCTCTTAGCTATACTGTAGCGCCTAGCTATACTGTAGCACCTAGTTATACTGTAGCGCCTAGCTCCTAGATATACTGTAGCACCTATCTATACTGTAGCTCATAGCTATACTGTAGCGCCTAGCTATACTGTAGCGCCTAGCTCCTAGATATACTGTAGCTCCTAGCTATACTGTAGCTCATAGCTATACTGTAGCGCCTAGCTATACTGTAGCGCCTAGCTCCTAGATATACTGTAGCTCCTAGCTGGGGTAATGAGTCTTGGAATGTGGCCAAATTGCATAATTTGCATTACTTTTGATCAGGGCCCATAGGGAATAGGATACCATTTTGGACAAAGCATTGGTCTCTCGTCTCTAGGTCTCTAGAGGTGATATTCAAGCTATGACTGACAGAGAGTGGAGCTGGACAGAAGCTGTGTTTATGGTGCATGTGTAACTAGTCAATACGTGTGATTGATGCAGTTGTCTGCGAGGCAGTAGTGAGTGTTGTTGTCTCAGAAAGTTTATAGCTCGGGGCTCAGCAGTGCTTTGCTGCCCTCCATGGGCGATACACAGAGTCTGCCATTTCTGTTGTTGGTGGGCATTCTCACAGTATGAACTGATTAAAAATGCCCTTTATAGAAAATCGCCATGGGCAACAACTACAATGTAATTTTCATTAGATGTGTATCACCCTATTTAGTCTTGTTGCATGTGGGAAGACATCAAAAGACATGAGTTGGCTGTCGTGGTATGTACATTAAGTATGTATGCAGACATGTATTGGAGGATGTAGATGTGAGAGAATATGGCAAATATCATTAATGAGAGTTTAAGAGCTCTGGACAGAAATAGAAGGAATGAGAGGCCTACAGGACACAAGCCAAATACAGGGATGTGATGCCATTTAACCATTGCCACAGGGCAGAGAGAGACAGGGAGGGAGAGAGGGAGCGAGAGGGGAGATTGCCTGATGACTCAAATATAATCATTCCTCTGCTCTGTGTTTGCTACATACTGTCCTTCAGTCTGAGACGGCCATGGTTGAAGCCGTTTGTTCTGACGTCAAAATCAGGGGTGTTGTACAAACCAAAGTCCTCAGCGATCACCTCTTGCCAATCAGAGTATCAAAGCCAATGACACATTTTCCAAACGTCGCTTCACCCATGTGTGCTCTGGCTCTGACCCAATCCACCGGGACCAATCAGAACGGTTAAAATATGTTTGCGTTCTAGAAATTGTCGGGGGTGGTGGCGTTTGGCCTAGCAAGAAGTTTGGGTAGCCAGGCAAGGGGGGGAGGGAACGAGAGAGAGAAGGAGAGAGCAAAAGGTCAGTAGAGAAAGATAAAGTCTGGGAAAAATATAGAGAAAGAAAGAAAGAAGAGAGATCGAGAGGAGAGTAAAGAAATGGAGGAGAGTAGAGAAATATAGAGAAAATTAGGAGAGTAGAGAAATGGAGAGAACGGGGGGAGAGAAGAGATATGGAGAGTAGAGAATTGGAGAGAAAGGGAGAAGGAGGTAAAATGTCAAATTGGCTTTAAGTTACATTTGACACTTTAGTCATTTAGAATACTTTTTTATCCAGAGCCACTGACAGTTAGTGCATTCATGTTAAGATACATTCATGTTAAGGTACATTCATGTTAAGGTACATTCATGTTAAGATACATTCATGTTAAGATACATTCATGTTAAGATACATTCATGTTAAGGTACATTCATGTTAAGGTACATTCATGTTAAGATACATTCATGTTAAGATACATTCATGTTAAGATACATTCATGTTAAGATACATTCATGTTAAGATACATTCATGTTAAGATACATTCATGTTAAGATACATTCATGTTAAGATAGCTTGGTGGGACATCCAAGCACAGTCATAGTATATTTGTACTCAATCAAGTAGCTATCAGCAGAGATGGGTGGGATGGGCTGTCAGGTACAAGTGTTATTTTACAAAAAGGCACTGGGGGGATTATTTTAAGATGCCCTTTGAAGAGGTAGGGTTTCAAATGTTTTATGTTTTTGAGAGATGGGGTGCCAGGACAGAGAAGAGCTTGAACTGGGCGGAGCGGGAACTGCCCAAGAGACCAGAGGTGGCAGAATCAGGGTACTCGGATTGGGGTGTAGCATAGCCTGAAGGTAGGGAGGGGCAGTTCCTCTTGCTGCTCCGTAAGTAAGTACCATAGTCGTGTAGTGGATGCGAGCTTTGACTGGAATCCAGTGGAGTGTGTGGAGGAGTGGGGTGACATGGGAGAACTTGAGAAGGTTGAACACCAGGTGGGCTGTGTCGTTCTATATAAGTCGCAGGGGTTTGATGGCACAAGCGGGCAGCCAAGCCAACAGCGAGTTGCAGTAGTCCAGACGGGAGACAATATTTGCTTAAAGCTTGTCGGATCATAAAAGTGCCAACTTTAGTCTGACAGTGGGTTTACTGAAATGCATAGATTCTCCTCTAGTAGATATGGCAGATGTTATTGTGTTCCCAGTAAATCTTGCTTCCTCCAATACTGTCTCTAGTTCATCTTGCGTATCTGTTTTACAAACTAGAGATCAGTAGAGATTTGATAGATCAGTTCTGTAGAAACATGTACTAGTATCACAAGGTGAGATACTGTGTGGTTGTCAGAGGTGATACATCCGTCACTTTATTTACATCATCTCTTTAAACCTCTGCTGCCATCTGGTGGCCATTGACGCTAACACATGTATGATGTGTTGCTTAAACATGCTGTATTACACATAATACATAACCCCCAAAATAGTCAGCCAACATGCTTTCAGCACTTTTATTTCCATTAATCAAAACTAATTTTATCATGCTCTCTCCTCTCTCTCTGCAGCCAGTGGAGGCTCCTCAGAGGAGGAAGGGGAGGACCATCCTCCTCAGTGAATTTCAGAAAAATGTAAAGTGAAACATTACAAAAGTTTAACTTTTTTGATAAAAATATATTAAATATATTCACCAAATAATTTATTAAAACAAACTGTTTAGTAATGAAGGTCTACAGTAGCCTCAGCAGTGCTTTGTAGGGTAGCACCATGGTGTAGCCGGAGGACGGCTAGCTTCTGTCCTCCTCTGGGTACATTGACTTCAATAGGAAACCTAGGATGCTCATGGTTCTCATCCCTTTCCATAGACTTACACAGTAATTATGATAACTTCCGGAAGACGAAGAGACGGATGCCATCGTCAGGACCCGCAGAAGGCGAGTAGGAAAGCTGCCGTTACCGTCAATACTACTCGCCAACGTGCAATCATTGGACAATAAATTAGACGAGGTACGATCACGAATATCCTACCAACAGGACATTAAAAACTGTATTATCATATGTTTCACGGAATCGTGGCTGAATGACGACATGGATATTCAACTGGCGGGATATACGCTGCACCGGCAATATAGAACAGCACACTCTGGTAAGATGAGGGTTGGGCAGTCTGTGCATATTTGTAAACAACAGCTGGTGAATGAAATCTAAGGAAGTTTCTAGATTTTGCTCGCCTGAAGTAGAGTATATTGTGATAAATTGCAGGCCACACTACTTGCCGAGAGAGTTCTCAGCTATACTTTTCGTGGCTGTTTATTTACCACCACAGACAGATGCTGGCACTAAGACCGCACTCAGTCAGCTGTATAAGGAAATAAGCAAACAGGAAACCACTCACCCAGAGGCGGCGCTCCTAGTGGCCGGAGACTTTAATGCAGGGAAACTTAAATCAGTTCTACCAAATCTATATCAACATGTTAAATATGCAACCAGAGGGAAAAACATTCTAGATCACCTGTACTCCACACACGGAGACGCGTACAAAGCTCTCCCTCGCCCTCCATTTGGTAAATCCGACCACTATCTCCTCATTCTAGACCACTATCTATCTCCTCCTGATTCCTGCTTACAAGCAAAAATGAAATCAGGAAGCACCAGTGACACGGTCTATAAAAAAAGTGGTAAGACGAAGCAGATGCTAAACTACAGGACTGCTTTGCTATCACAGACTGGAACATGTTCCGGGATTCTTCCGATGACATTGAGGAATACACCACATCAGTCACTGGCTATATCAATAAGTGCATTGAGGACGTCGTCCCCACAGTGACTGTACGTACATACCCCAACCAGAAGCCATGGATTACAGGCAACATTCGCACTGGGCTAAAGGGTAGAGCTGCCGCTTTCAAGGTGCGGGACTCTAACCCGGAAACTTACAACAAATCCCCCTATGCCCTGCGACGAACCATCAAACAGGCAAAGCATCAATACAGGGTTTAGATTGAATCATACTACACCGGCTCTGACGCTGTTCAGATGTGGCACGGTTGGCAAACTATTACAGACTACAAAGGGAAGCACGGCTACGAGCTGCCCAGGGACACGTGCCTACCAGACGAGCTAAATCACTTCTATGCTCGCTTCGAGGAAAGCAACACTGAGGCATGCATGAGAGCATCAGCTGTTCCAGACAACTGTGTGATCACGCTCTCCGTAGCCGACGTGAGTAAGACCTTTAAACAGATCAACGTACACAAGGCTGCGGGGCCAGACGAATTACCAGGACGGGTGCTCCGGGCATGTGCCGACCAACTGGCAGGTGTCTTCACTGACATTTTCAACATGTCCCTGACTGAGTCTGTAATACCAACATGTTTCAAGCAGACCACCATAGTCCCTGTGCCAAAGAACACAAAAGAAACCTGCCTAAATGACTACAGACCCGTAGCACTCACGTCCGTAGCCATGAAGTGCTTTGAAAGGCTGGTAATGGCTCACATCAACACCATTATCCCAGAAACCCTAGACCCACTCCAATTTTCATACCTCCCAAACAGATCCACAGATGATGCAATCTCTATTGCACTCCGCACTGCCCTTTCCCACCTGGACAAAAGGAACAGCTATGTGAGAATGCTATTCATTTGTTTATTTATCTGTTATTTTACCAGGTAAGTTGACTGAGAACTCGTTCTCATGCATCTTTTTTTCAAGGTATCTGTGGCCAACAGATGCATATCTGTATCTCAGTCATGTGAAATCCATAGATTAGGGCCTAATTTATTTATTTCAATTGACTGATTTCCTTGTATGAACTATAACTCAGTAAAATCTTTGACATTGTTGCATGTTGCATTTGATATTTTTGTTCAGAGTATATACTGTATAGGCTACATCGAGCAAAGGGATCATGTGGTTTATATTTGGCTGCTAATTCTGTGTTTGCATGTGATCAGGGGTGTATTCATTCCGCCGATTCTGTTGAAAAGCCTTTCTTAAATAGAAACAAAATGGAACGAAACGGGGATAAACATACCTGAATATGTCCAGTAGAAACTCTCGTCTGCAACTGTTGGACTCATTTTTACAACCTAGATCAGCTAGATGCAGGCAAGAGTGTGCATGGCGGTATTGAATGTGTCACTGTCTGTCACCTTCATTACTCTGATTTCTTTGGACCTGTGCGCCTACATGTAGTAGCCTAAGCCTATCCATGTTACATTGAGCTGGGTGAAGTATGAATGACAGTTATCCAATATGCTGTAATAGAAATAAGGCCATGCTCATAAAAACATTGAAATAAAGTCCTCCCTCATCATAAATGGCATCTACCGCCACTGTCTGCACATGGTGAGCAATATTTTTGTAACATCAAAGCACAATATCCAATCACATGCACATCGTGTCGGCACCTAAGTAATAATCATTTAATGGGTGCTTACGTTAGTCTTGTACAAGTGTGTATTATACACATGTATGAAATGGAAATGTCTTTCCTGCATTTCCCCGCTCTCCCTGAGATAGTGGGTTCATAGCCATTGTCAACGGCAACCCTGGAAAAGTAAGGATTGAGTGCCTTTCTCAAGGGCACATCAACAGATGTTTTACCTCGTCGGCTCGGGGATTTGAACTAGCGACCGTTGGGTTACTGGCCCAACACTCTGACATCTAGGCTACCTGCCACCGTATCAGGACAATATCGTTTTGTGAGGTCCCTGGCAATTCAGAGTCCACTCATACTCAGGTTCAACTAGACTAGGGGTATTTCTGTCTGCTTTGCTGTGATATTCTACTCTTTCATATCCAGGGTAAGGCAAGGATCCTGCAGGAACGTGTGTGTGTGTGTGTGTGTGTGTGTGTGTGTGTGTGTGTGTGTGTGTGTGTGTGTGTGTGTGTGTGTGTGTGTGTGTGTGTGTGTGTGTGTGTGTGTGTGTGTGTGTGTGTGTGTGTGTGTGTGTGTGTGTGTGTGTGTGTGTGTGTGTGTGTGTGTGTGTGTGTGTGTGTGTGTGTGTGTGTGTGTGTGTGTGTGTGTGTGATCTGTGAATAGTCTAGCTACATGTATAAATGCATCATACGGCAGCCTAGAAGGGAAAGCATAGTGAATATAGAACCATTACAACAGATGATTGTAAAGAGAGGATGTATGACTAAATTATTCCTTGACATGCCATCATGATACTAAACTGTGACAATCGTGTGTCACCACCATCGGGTAAATGCCGGCGAGGCAGTAATTGCCAAAGGCTGATTGGCCTCAAGCGAATGGTGTGAGCTGAACAGATGTAATGCTCCTACTGACCACTTGAGGGAAGCCTTGTCACTGCAATAGGTTGGAGAGGCAGAGTGGAAGAGAGAGAGAGCCAGCAGGTGAGCTGAGGAGGCCTGACATGTCTTGGATAGAGCTCAGCAAGCTGTCTCCTCTCATAACATGTCAACCCATGCCCCTACGCAGCAAACCCCATATCACTCACCATCTCCCCAGCCCCTGCCCAGTGTCGGTATCTGGGTAGGAGAGGCTTGTCTGACAAGATCAATCAGTCACCATACACAAAGAGGAGAGGGGATGACATGGGCATACTGTCACACCCAGGCAGTCTGTCATCATTATGAGTATCTGCTGTTTTAGAGGGTCATTTGATGCTGACGCATAATCCCTACAGGGTAAACTGACACCATCTTCTATGGGCAGAGTAAGCAGAAGGTCTGAAACATGACACTATTGCCTGGTTCAAGAAACACTTTCACAAGAACAAGAGAAAGTAATGATGATAACAACCACCACCTGATGACGACGATGATAATCAACTGCTTCGCACATACTCACTCCACCACCCCCACTCTGTAGCATCCACCTGGGTGATGCACGACATGGCAGCCATTTTGCTCCATGAAAAGCCTATTAATTCCCACTTCATTTCACAGTCAGATCCATTAGGCTTCCAATTTTCTCCACTTCTATAATTACCTTCCTATTATTGATTAACTTTCTATTTCATCAACTCGTTTAGTTAGTTAGGTCCACACTGAAAGCTCCTCGCATGGCCAGTACTTTGAGAGAGGGGGTTCATTCAGCTTGAGTTAAAAGATAGCTGTGTGTGTGTGTGTGTGTGTGTGTGTGTGTGTGTGTGTGTGTGTGTGTGTGTGTGTGTGTGTGTGTGTGTGTGTGTGTGTGTGTGTGTGTGTGCGTGCGTGCGTGCGTGCGTGCGTGCGTGCGTGCGTGCGTGCGTGCGTGCGTGCGTGCGTGCGTGGTGGCGAGCGGGGCTGTAGCGGTTGAGTGTGCATATTACAGGGTGATTTAAGGAGGAGTCAGGAAGCAGGGTAACTGATGGGCTTTCAGGAGAAGAGGAGAGGAGAGGAGAGGAGGAGAAGAGGAGCTGTGGGCTGGAACACCTCGTTCCTCTTCCTCATTAATACCCATCCCACACAGCCTGCCTACTCACTCCTCCTCTTCCTCATTATACCCTCACCATGCAGCCTGCTCCTTCTCCTCCTCTCCCTCTTCTTCCTCTCCCTCATCTTCCTCATTAAGACCCACCCTGATTGCATCTTCCTCCTCCTCCTCCTCCAGTCCATCTGAGTAGAGAGGGGGTGTGTATGAGGTGATGTTTCTGAACAGGCTGCAGACTAGCTGTGAGTTGGACAGAGTAATGGAACCCAACACGGTCATGGTGTTGAACACTGAATGTCCTGTCCTGTCTTATCTGCACTCATCTACATACTCTTGCAGCCTCCCTCACAGTCTCATCGTCTCTCTCTGTGACTGTGTGCTATTCAATGAACACACTAAAGAGTCAGGAGAGAACTGCGACAGAAGGCGTGAAAGAGAGGGAGAGACTGAAAATAAAGGAGGGATGTAAGCATGTAAAGAAAGGCTGGAGTAAGGGAGGAGACGCTGACAGCCAGGGAGTAGAGAGGGAGGCAGCCAGGGAGGGGACAACAGAGAGGGAGGCAGCCAGGGAGGAGAGAGAGAGATGGAGGCAGCCAGGTAGGGGACAGGAGAGAGGGAGGCAGCCAGGGAGGAGAGAGAGAGATGGAGGGAGCCAGGGAGGGGATGAGAGAGATGAAGGCAGCCAGGGAGGAGAGAGAGAGATGGAGGCAGCCAGGGAGGGGACAGGGGAGAGGGAGGCAGCCAGGGAGGGGACGAGAGAGAGGGAGGCAGCCAGGTAGGGGACGAGAGAGAGGGAGGCAGCCAGGGAGGGGACGAGAGAGAGGGAGGCAGCCAGGTAGGGGACGAGAGAGAGGGAGGCAGCCAGGTAGGGGACGAGAGGGAGGGAGGCAGCCAGGGAGGGGACGAGAGAGAGGGAGGCAGCCAGGTAGGGGACGAGAGAGAGGGAGGCAGCCAGGTAGGGGACGAGAGGGAGGGAGGTAGCCAGGGAGGGGACGAGAGAGAGGGAGGCAGCCAGGTAGGGGACGAGAGAGAGGGAGGCAGCCAGGTAGGGGACGAGAGAGAGGGAGGCAGCCAGGGAGGGGACGAGAGAGAGGGAGGCAGCCAGGGAGGGGACGAGAGAGAGGGAGGCAGCCAGGGAGGGGACGAGAGAGAGGGAGGCAGCCAGGGAGGAGAGAGAGAGATGGAGGCAGCCAGGTAGGGGACAGGAGAGAGGGAGGCAGCCAGGGAGGAGAGAGAGAGATGGAGGCAGCCAGGTAGGGGACAGGAGAGAGGGAGGCAGCCAGGGAGGGGACGAGAGAGAGGGAGGCATCCAGGGAGGGGACGCGAGAGAGGGAAGCAGCCAGGGAGGGGACGAGAGAGAGGGAGGCAGCCAGGTAGGGGACGAGAGAGAGGGAGGCAGCCAGGGAGGGGACGAGAGAGAGAGAGGTAGCCAGGGAGGGGACGAGAGAGAGGGAGGCAGCCATGGAGGAGAGAGAGAGAGGGAGGCAGCCAGGGAGGAGAGAGAGAGAGAGAGAGAGAGAGAGAGAGAGAGAGAGAGGGCAGCCAGGGAGGGGACGAGAGAGAGGGAGGCAGCCAGGGAGGGGACGAGAGAGAGGGAGGCAGCCAGGGAGGGGACGAGAGAGAGGGAGGCAGCCAGGGAGGGGAGTAGAGAGAGGGAGGCAGCCAGGGAGGGGATGAGAGAGGGAGGCAGCCAGGGAGGGGCTGAGAGAGAGGGAGGCAGCCAGGTAGCGGACGAGAGAGAGGGAGGCAGCCAGGGAGGGGACGAGAGAGAGGGAGGCAGCCAGGGAGGAGAGAGAGAGAGAGAGAGGGAGGCAGCCAGGGAGGGGACGAGAGAGGGAGGCAGCCAGGGAGGGGACGAGAGAGGGAGGCAGCCAGGGAGGGGACGAGAGAGGGAGGCAGCCAGGTAGGGGACGAGAGGGAGGGAGGCAGCCAGGGAGGGGACGAGAGAGAGGGAGGCAGCCAGGGAGGGGACGAGAGAGAGGGAGGCAGCCAGAGAGGGGACGAGAGAGAGGGAGGCAGCCAGGGAGGGGACGAGAGAGAGAGGCAGCCAATGCGCAGCTCTGCATCTTGAGAGAGAGCGAGTGAGGGAGAGAGAGGCTCTGGCAGGCAGTTGCTCTCAAACGGATAGACCCAGTGAGATGCTGCTGCTGGATGTGAGCTCCTGTCCTCCTCTGCTCTCTGGTTCTAGCTCTAGCTGATTGATTGACTAAGCCTGGGTCTGTGGTTTTCAGAGCTGCTCTAGTTTTTTCCCTGGGCTGAGGAGAGAGCCACCGTGCTGGGGCTGTGTCTCTGGCTAACTGCCTGTCCTCCTGGTTCTCTGCTCCTGCCTGGCTGACTAACTGGTCCCGGTGCAGGCAGAGTGGGGTGAAAGAGTGCAGGGCAGAGGGGCGGTAGGGGCTGAGGAGCGCGGAGCGGTGTGGAGGTGGGGGGACAGGCAAAATGAGCGTGCCGCTGCTGAAGATCGGGGCGGTGCTCAGCACCATGGCCATGGTGACCAACTGGATGTCCCAGACACTGCCCTCTCTGGTGGGACTCAACGGGACCACCGTCTCCCGAGGGGGCACCTCGGAGAGGATCGTCAGTGTGCGTACAGTAGACGGCTCTTTTCCCATCCTTTCTACCTGTCTGCTGGGTGGATGAGTTGGAGACCGGGAGAGGGGTCTCAGAGCGGTAGGGTGGTTGAAGTGGGGTTGGTGGGGGTGGAGACCGGGAGAGGGGTCTCAGAGCGGTAGGGTGGTTGAAGTGGGGTTGGTGGGGGTGGAGACCGGGAGAAGGGTCTCAGAGCGGTAGGGTGGTTGAAGTGGGGTTGGGGGGTGGGTATCGGAGAGGGTCTGTCTGCTGGGTGGATGAGTTGGAGACCGGGAGAAGGGTCTCAGAGCGGTAGGGTGGTTGAAGTGGGGTTGGGTATCGGAGAGGGTCTGTCTCACGGGGGCGGCGCTAAGAGAAATGATAGAGGAAGAAAGCGGTGCATGTGCTGGGAGTCAGGTGAAGTGGAAATGATGTTCAGGGTCTTGTGTGAATGATGCTCCCAGGGAACTGATCCAGAATGATTTTGCTGTGTTGGTTGCTGGGAGGAGAAGGAGAATCAGGGGAGAACTGCCCTGCTGGTAAATCCTCTGTGTGCTGTGGGTGATCAGAGCTGGGATACTGCTGCTGTAGTGAGGGATGAGGATGTTGACTGATATGTGAGAGAGCTGGAGGGTGTAACTGATGATATGCAAACTCTGAGGTGATGATGAAGATGATGATGATGGGGGGAGATTTGGGCTCCAGCTCCTACACACCCTATTCCAGTTGGATGCGTATCTCGTTCCCCCATCTCTCTTTCCTTCGTCCCCGGTGTCAGAATCCACCGACTCTGTAAAGGTGTATGCGTTCAGAATCCAAGCCAGGGACCTTCATTTTGTTATCTCCTTGAAAGGTACATTATGTTGGGTCTCATGTGAGGAGCGTGTTAAAAGATTGAGATGTGAAGGTTTGTGTAGCTTGTTGTGGATGTACACCTGTGTACACTGTGATGCATGTGTGACTGTGCATATGGGTGCTCCATATGGATGAGATGAGAGGTGTTGAGAAGTGTCAAGCAGAGGAATGCATCTGTCATATTCAGGATCATTAGTAGCGAGTGATAGCCTTTGGTTCTTTCCTGAGTCCATTTTCATGGCATCTGCTCCCTTATTAAACGCCCAGCCCTGATGAGATGTGTGCGTCCAGCTCTGTCCGTGTGTGTGTCCAGCTCTGTCCGTGTGTGTGTGTCCAGCTCTGTCCGTGTGTGTGTGTCCAGCTCTGTCCGTGTGTGTGTGTCCAGCTCTGTCCGTGTGTGTGTGTCCAGCACTGTCCGTGTGTGTGTGTCCAGCTCTGTCCGTGTGTGTGTGTCCAGCTCTGTCCATCTGTGTGTGTGTCCAGCTCTGTCCATCTGTGTGTGTCCAGCTCTGTCCATCTGTGTGTGTCCAGCTCTGTCCGTGTGTGTGTGTCCAGCTCTGTCCGTGTGTGTGTGTCCAGCACTGTCCATCTGTGTGTGTCCAGCTCTGTCCGTCTGTGTGTGTCCAGCTCTGTCCATCTGTGTGTGTCCAGCTCTGTCCGTGTGTGTGTGTCCAGCTCTGTCCATCTGTGTGTGTCCAGCTCTGTCCGTGTGTGTGTGTCCAGCTCTGTCCATCTGTGTGTGTGTCCAGCTCTGTCCGTGTGTGTGTGTCCAGCTCTGTCCATCTGTGTGTGTGTCCAGCTCTGTCCGTGTGTGTGTGTCCAGCTCTGTCCGTGTGTGTGTGTCCAGCTCTGTCCATCTGTGTGTGTGTCCAGCTCTGTCCGTGTGTGTGTGTCCAGCTCTGTCCATCTGTGTGTGTCCAGCTCTGTTCGTGTGTGTGTGTCCAGCTCTGTCCATCTGTGTGTGTGTCCAGCTCTGTCCATCTGTGTGTGTCCAGCTCTGTCCATGTGTGTGTGTCCAGCTCTGTCCGTGTGTGTGTGTCCAGCTCTGTCCATCTGTGTGTGTGTCCAGCTCTGTCCGTGTGTGTGTGTCCAGCTCTGTCCATCTGTGTGTGTCCAGCTCTGTCCGTGTGTGTGTGTCCAGCTCTGTCCATCTGTGTGTGTGTGTGTGTGTGTGTGTGTGTGTGTGTGTGTGTGTGTGTGTGTGTGTGTGTGTGTGTGTGTGTGTGTGTGTGTGTGTGTGTGTGTGTGTGTGTGTGTGTGTGTGTGTGTGTGTGTGTGCGTGCGTGCGTGCGCACTTGCAGGTGTGTATTTATTGGTCATTTCTCCCTATGGTCTCAGGAGCTGGGGTCCATCTGTCCAGAGAATTATGACTCTATCTTCCCAATCTTTCCTCTATCACAGAGCCCTATCCTCAATCAGTCCAGTCTTATCATAAAAGCCTGCTGCACCAACAAATACCTCTTTATTGCACTGAGGCACCCAGCTGTAATAACTGTCTCAACGGCTCACTGGAGGAAACATTGTTGATGTTTTCACGGTTGAGGCTGAGCTCTATGAAGGTGTTGACCTTGTAGAGAGAGGTCTAGCAAAACATTCCCTGAGATGTATTTATCTATTCTACAAGCGCAGCTCAAGACAGGTATTTCTCTTCAAGTTCAATATCAATATAGCTTGTGTCTGATCTGTGTGTTTTTCAGAGTTTTATCTTTTGAGGAACTAGGAAGGATGACATTCCCATAGTGTCCCTGAACGAGTGGTACAGGAGTGGTTCTACTTCCTGCCTGGGTGGGTGTGGTCTAAGTGGACTTCTTCTCCAGTGGACATGGACTGCAGGACCTGGCTGCTGATTGGAGGACGGCTTATAATAATGGCTAGAACGGAGCAAAAGGAATGGCATCAAACACAAGGAAACCATGTTTGATGTATTTAATACCATTCCACTAATTCCACTCCAGCCATTACCACGAGCCCGTCCTACCCAATTAAGATGCCACCAACCTCCTGTGGTCCCAATGTCCATACCAGCATCCCACTTAGAATTCATGGCCAATACATGACATCATTTGAAGTAGATGGTATATTAGTATTGATAGTAGTGTGGCTATTGAAACAGAGCCATGGTCTGGAAGAACTACTTCAGGAGGGGCATTGACACCAGTTCTGCTTCCATGGTTGATGTGGTGAATCTGGACTTGATGTTGTGGTGATGGAGTCATCAGAGAGGAGGACTATTTCTCTTTTACCATTTCACATGTTCTGGTTCAACAAAGAGCCCATTTGCGTTGCTCCTTATTTTTCATCACTCTCAAAGCAACTTCGAAGGCTTCCATCAACAACATTTTCATATATTAAAGTGCCCATGACAAATACTTTGAGACACGGTAGATTGGGTGGAATCTAAACACGTAAAACGCTCTAAGGTTCAGCCATGCAGATGAGCTGGAGGTTAAACCTATGGAAGCCATGGGGGTTAAAGCATTAGAGGAACATTTGACTAACGTTGTTGTTAGGTTCATGTCAAACCCGTTAGTCCTTTCTTGGGTCGTCTTGTGATGTTGTGGCACCAGTGTCCCGATGGCCATGTATGACTGCTCCTCACCCTAGTGTCCCCACGATCAGTGTCCCGATGGCCATGTATGACTGCTCCTCACCCTAGTGTCCCCATGATCAGTGTCCCGATGGCCATGTATGACTGCTCCTCACCCTAGTGTCCCCACGATCAGTGTCCCGATGGCCATGTATGACTGCTCCTCACCCTAGTGTCCCCACGATCAGTGTCCCGATGGCCATGTATGACTGCTCCTCACCCTAGTGTCCCCATGATCTGTGTCCCGATGGCCATGTATGACTGCTCCTCACCCTAGTGTCCCCATGATCTGTGTCCCGATGGCCATGTATGACTGCTCCTCACCCTAGTGTCCCCACGATCAGTGTCCCGATGGCCATGTATGACTGCTTCTCACCCTAGTGTCCCCACGACCAGTGTCCCGATGGCCATGTATGACTGCTCCTCACCCTAGTGTCCCCATGATCAGTGTCCCGATGGCCATGTATGACTGCTCCTCACCCTAGTGTCCCCACGATCAGTGTCCCGATGGCCATGTATGACTGCTCCTCACCCTAGTGTCCCCATGATCAGTGTCCCGATGGCCATGTATGACTGCTCCTCACCCTAGTGTCCCCATGATCAGTGTCCCGATGGCCATGTATGACTGCTCCTCACCCTAGTGTCCCCATGATCAGTGTCCCGATGGCCATGTATGACTGCTCCTCACCCTAGTGTCCCCATAATCAGTGTCCCATATTCACACTCCTCTGAGCTACAATCAGTCTGCTCCACTTGCTTTTGTTCCCTTTCCAACAACCATCTGAGCTGAGCTGGTCCATGCGCGTGTGGCACTGCACTCAACATCTAAAGACGTTCACCATAGTGAGTTCTTCAAAAGGACTGAGCAACACGTGCCTGAGTCCAAACATGGCTAGCCTGGGTATAGTTAGCATGGGTATGGTTAGCCTGGGTATAGTTAGCATGGGTATGGTTAGCCTGGGTATAGTTAGCATGGGTATGGTTAGCCTGGGTATGGTTAGTCTGGGTATGGTTAGCCTGGGTATAGTTAGCCTGGGTATGGTTAGCCTGGGTATAGTTAGCATGGGTATGGTTAGCCTGGGTATGGTTAGTCTGGGTATGGTTAGCCTGGGTATAGTTAGCATGGGTATGGTTAGCCTGGGTATGGTTAGTCTGGGTATGGTTAGCCTGGGTATGGTTAGCCTGGGTATGGTTAGCATGGGTATGGTTAGCCTGGTATGGTTAGCCCCAGGCTATGGGGGTGCCACAGGGTTCAATTCTCGGGCCGACCCTTTTCTCTGTATATATCAATGATGTTGCTCTTGCTGCGGGCGATTCCCTGATCCACCTCTACGCAGACGACACCATTGTATACACTTTCGGCCCGTCATTGGACACTGTGCTATCTAACCTCCAATCGAGCTTCAATGCCATACAACACTCCTTCCGTGGCCTCCAACTGCTCTTAAACGCTAGTAAAACCAAATGCATGCTTTTCAACCGATCGCTGCCTGCACCCGCATGCCCGACTAACATCACCACACTGGATGGTTCCGACCTTGAATATGTGGACACCTATAAGTACCTAGGTGTCTGGCTAGACTGCAAACTCTCCTTCCAGACCCATATCAAACATCTCCAATCGAAAATCAAATCAAGAATCGGCTTTCTATTCCGCAACAAAGCCTCCTTCACTCACGCTGCCAAGCTTACCCTAGTAAAACTGACTATCCTACCGATCCTCGACTTCGGCGACGTCATCTACAAAATTGCTTCCAACACTCTACTCAGCAAACTGGATGCAGTTTATCACAGTGCCATCCGTTTTGTCACTAAAGCACCTTATACTACCCACCACTGCGACTTGTATGCTCTAGTCGGCTGGCCCTCGCTACATATTCGTCGCCAGACCCACTGGCTTCAGGTCATCTACAAGGCCATGCTAGGCAAAGCTCTGCCTTATCTCAGCTCACTGGTCACGATGGCAACAACCATCCGTAGCACGCGCTCCAGCAGGTGTATCTCATTGATCATCCCTAAAGCCAACACCTCATTCGGCTGCCTTTCGTTCCAGTACTCTGCTGCCTGTGACTGGAACGAATTGCAAAAATCGCTGAAGTTGGAGACTTTTATCTCCCTCACCAACCTCAAACATCAGCTAGCTGAGCAGCTAACCGATCGCTGCAGCTGTACATAATCTATTGGTAAATAGCACACCCATTTTCACCTACCTCATCCCCACAGTTTTTATTTATTTACTTTTCTGCTCTTTTGCACACCAATATCTCTACCTGTACATGATCATTTATCACTCCAGTGTTAATCTGCAATATTGTAATTATTCGCCTACCTCCTCATGCCTTTTGCACACATTGTATATAGACTCCCCTTTTTTTCTCTGTGTTATTGACTTGTTAATTGTTTACTCC
Source organism: Oncorhynchus gorbuscha (assembly GCF_021184085.1). Taxonomy (NCBI): domain Eukaryota; kingdom Metazoa; phylum Chordata; class Actinopteri; order Salmoniformes; family Salmonidae; genus Oncorhynchus; species Oncorhynchus gorbuscha. The sequence goes on along the minus strand of NC_060198.1, from coordinate 32,376,776 downwards.
ATGTGTAACTCTGTGTTGTCTGTTCACACTGCTATGCTTTATCTTGGCCAGGTCGCAGTTGCAAATGAGAACCTGTTCTCTACTAGCCTACCTGGTTAAATAAAGGTGAAATAAAAATAATAATAAAAATATTTAAAAAATTAGTTAGCCTGGGTATGGTTAGCCTGGGTATGGTTAGCCTGAGTATGGTTAGCCTGGGTATGGTTAGCCTGAGTATGGTTAGCCTGGGTATGGTTAGCCTGGGTATGGTTAGCCTGGGTATGGTTAGCCTGAGTATGGTTAGCCTGGGTATGGTTAGCCTGGGTATGGCTAGCCTGAGTATGGTTAGCCTGGGTATGGTTAGCCTGAGTATGGTTAGCCTGGGTATGGTTAGCCTGAGTATGGTTAGCCTGGGTATGGTTAGCCTGGGTATGGTTAGCCTGACTATGGTTAGCCTGGGTATGGTTAGCCTGGGTATGGTTAGCCTGGGTATGGTTAGCCTGAGTATGGTTAGCCTGAGTATGGTTAGCCTGGGTATGGTTAGCCTGGGTATGGTTAGCCTGGGTATGGTTAGCCTGAGTATGTTTAGCCTGGGTATGGTTAGCCTGGGTATGGTTAGCCTGGGTATGGTTAGCCTGAGTATGGTTAGCCTGGGTATGGTTAGCCTGAGTATGGTTAGCCTGGGTATGGTTAGCCTGAGTATGGTTAGCCTGGGTATGGTTAGCCTGAGTATGGTTAGCCTGGGTATGGTTGGCCTGAGTGGTTAGCCTGAGTATGGTTAGCCTGAGTATGGTTAGCCTGGGTATGGTTAGCCTGGGTATGGTTAGCCTGGGTATGGTTAGCCTGGGTATGGTTAGCCTGAGTATGTTTAGCCTGGGTTAGTTAGCCTGGGTATGGTTAGCCTGGGTATGGTTAGCCTGGGTATGGTTAGCCTGGGTATGGTTAGCCTGCGTATGGTTAGCCTGGGTATGGTTAGCCTGAGTATGGTTAGCCTGGGTATGGTTAGCCTGAGTATGGTTAGCCTGGGTATGGTTAGCCTGAGTATGGTTAGCCTGGGTATGGTTAGCCTGGGTATAGTTAGCCTGGGTATGGTTAGCCTGGGTATGGTTAGCCTGAGTATGGTTAGCCTGGGTATGGTTAGCCTGAGTATGGTTAGCCTGGGTATGGTTAGCCTGAGTATGGTTAGCCTGGGTATGGTTAGCCTGAGTATGGTTAGCCTGGGTAGTGCAAAACCAAACCGTGAATAATCCAATAAAACAAGACACAACCTTGAGACCAGACAGTATGGCAGAACTCTATTACACTATCAAACAAGAAACAAGTGTGTGTGTGTGTGCAGTCTGTCAGACACACACTCCACACAGTGCTGTTGTCCCTTTGATCTCTTGTATTAACAATAAAGCCATGCAGAAGGCTGAAGAAGAGAAATATCAAAAGAGCCGAAGGAACAAACAATGGTCCCACACAAAGAGAGAGAGGCCTGCCACTCAGATTGGGGTCTCTACGCTAGTCTGGCTGCATGGTGTCCATGACTGTAAACTTTAGCACGTCCCAAGGCCAATCTAATCAATCTGACTCCATGATTGATTTATGACGGCAGATAAAAGGGCCTACTCAGATTAAAGTCGCTCTGTGGTCTTTTATCCATATTCATACATAGTTATTTTATGTTTGACGGTAGAACCTCTTCTCTTGTTATTTGAAGCTCTTAGATCCTCTATATGAATGAATATTTATATCTCTATGATGAATATTTATGAGGTATGATATAGCATGGAGTTAGAAGTTATAGATATACATCAGATAGATAGATCACTTGTGGAGATGCTCTACTGGACACATTCACCAATCATCCTGACTGCAAACACACACACATACGGTTGAAGTCGGAAGTTTACATACACTTAGGTTGGAGTCATTAAAACTCGTTTTTCAACCACTCCACAAATTTCTTGTTAACAAACTATAGATTTGGCAAGTTGGTCAGGACATCTACTTTGTGCATGACACAAGATTATTTCACTTATAATTCACTGTATCACAATTCCAGTGGGTCAGAAGTTTACATACACTAAGTTGACTGTGCCTTTAAACAGCTTGGAAAAATTCCAGAAAATTATGTCATGGCTTTAGAAGCTTCTGATAGGCTAATTGACATAATTTGAGTCAATTGGAGGTGTACCTGTGGATGTATTTAAAGGCCTTCCTTCAAACTCAGTGCCTCTTTGCTTGACATCATGGGAAAATCAAAAGATATCAGCCAAGACCTCAGAAAAAACATTGTAGACCTCCACAAGTCTGGTTCCTTATTGGGAGCAATTTCCCAATGCATGAAGGTACCACGTTCATCTGTACAAACAATAGTACGCAAGTATAAACACCATGGGATCGTGTTCTGTCTCCTAGAGACTAACGTACTTGGGTGCGAAAAGTGCAAATCAATCCCAGAACAACATTAAAGAACCTTGTGAAGTTTGTGGAAGGCTAGAAGGCTACCTGAAACGTTTGACCCAAGTTAAACAATTTAAAGGCAATTCTACCACATACTAATTGAGTATGTAAACTTCTGACCCACTGGGAATGTGATGAAAGAAATAAAAGCGTAAATGAATCATTGTCTCTAAAATTATTCTGATATTTTACTCTGATTAAATGTCAGGGATTGTGAAAAACTGAGTTTAAATGAATTTGGCTAAGGTGTATGTACACTTCAACTGTATACACTGAATGTACAAAACATGAGGAACACCTTCCTAATATTGAGTTGCACACCCTTTTGCCCTCAGAACAGCCTCAATTCGCCAGGGCATGGACTCTACGTTCCACAGGGATGCTGGCCCATGTTGACTCCAATGCATTCTACGGTTGTGTTACGTTGGCTTGATGTCCTTTGGGTGATGGACCATTCTTGATACACACGGGAAACTGTTGGCCGTGAAATACCCAGCAGCGTTGCAGTTCTTGCCACACTCAAAGCAGTGCGCCTGGCAGCTACTACCATACCCCGTTCAAAGGCACTGAAAACATTTGTCTTACCCAATTCGCCCTCTGAATGGCACACATACACAGCCCATGTCTCGATTGTCTCAAGGGTTAAAAATCCTTGTTTTAACCGGTCTCCTCCCCTTCGTCTACACTGATTGAAGTGGATTTAACAAGTAACATCAATATAGGATGATATCTTTTGCCTGGATGCACCTGGTCAGTCTACAGTATGTCATGGAAAGAGCTTGATCCTAATGTTTTGTACACTCAGTGTAAATATATATATACAGTGTTCTAGTGAAAAGTTTGGACACCTACTCATTCAAGGTTTTTTCTTTTGTTTAAACTATTTTCTACATTCTAGAATCATAGTGAAGACATCAAAACTATTAAGTAACACATATGGAATCATGTAGAAACCAAGAAAGTGTTAAATGAATCAGATTCTTCAAAGTAGACACCCTTTGCTTTGATGACACCTTTGCACATTCTCTTGTTGTGGGAATTCTTCCCTTACATTCTCAACCAGCTTCATGAGGTTGGCACCTGGAATGCATTTCAATTAACAGGTGTGCCTTGTTAAATTGTGGAATTTCTTTCCTTCTTAATGCGCTTGAGCCAATCAGTTGTGTTGTCACAGACGACAGCCCTATTTGGTAAAAGACCAAGTTCATATTATGGCAAGAACAGTTCAAATAAGCAAAGAGAAACGACAGTCCATCATTACTTTTATTTATTTCATTGTTTTATTTATTTAAATCAGTTAAGAACAAATTATTATTTACAATGATGGTCTACCAAAAGGCCTCCTGGGGGGACAGGGGCTGGGATTAAAAATTAAAATATAGGACAAAAAACGCATCATGACAAGAGAGACAACACTACAAAAAGAGAGACCTAAGACAGCAACACATGACAACACAGCATGGTAGCAACACAATATAACAACAACATGGTAGCAACACAACATGTTAGCAGCACAAAACATGGTACAGACAATATTTGGCACAAACAGCCCAAAAGGCAAGAAGCTAGAGACAATACATCACACAAAGCAGCCACACCTGTCAGTCCATGATTGAGTCTTTGAATGAAGAGACTGATAAAACGGTCCAGTTTGAGTGTTTGTTGCAGCTCGTTCCAGTCGCTAGCTTCAGTGAACTGAAAAGAGGAGCGACCCAGGGATGTGGGCTTTAGGGACCTCTAACAGAGTGTGACTGGCAGAACGGGTGTTGTATGTGGAGGATGAGGCGTGTAGTAGGTATCTCAGATAGGGGGGATTGAGGCCTGAGAGGGTTTTATTAATAAGCATCAACCAGTGGGTCTTGAGATGGGTATACAGAGATGACGAGTTTACAAGGGAGTATAGATTGTAGTGATGTGTCCCATAAGGAGTATTGGTGGCAAATCTGATGGACGAATGGTAAAGAACATCTAGCTGCTCGAGAAGTCCCTTACCTGCCGATCTATAAATTATGTCTCCACAATCTAGCATGGGTAGGATGGTCTTCTGAATCAGGGTTAGTTTGGCAGCTGGGGTGAAAGAGGAGCGATTACGATAGAGGAAACCAAGTCTAGATTTAACTTTAGCCTGCAGCTTTGATATGAGCTGAGAGAAGGCCAGTGCACCGTCTAGCCATACTCCCAAGTACTTGTATGAGGTGACTACCTCAAGCTCTAATCCCTCAGAGGTAGTAATCACACCTGTGGGGAGAGGGGCATTCTTCTTACCAAACCACATTACCTTTGTTTTGGAGGTGTTCAGAAAAAGGTTTAGGGTAGAGAAAGCTTGTTGGACACTAAGAAAGCTTTGTTGTAGAGCATTTAACACAACATCCAGGGAGGGGCCAGTTAAGTATAAGACTGTATCATCTTCATATAAATTGATAAGAGAGCTTCCTACTGCCTGAGCTATGTTGTTGATTTAAATTGAGAAGGGCTTGGGGCCTAGGATCGAGCCTTGGGGTTCTCCCTTGGTGACAGAAAGTGGCTGAGACAGCAGATTTTCTGGCTTTATACACTGCACTCTTTGAGAGAGGTAGTTAACAAACCAGGCCAAAGACCCCTCAGAGACTTCAATACTCCTTAGCCGGCCTACAAGAATGGAATGGTCTACTGTATCAAAAGCTTTGGCCAAGTCAATAAAAATAGCAGCACCACATTGCATACCCGAGAGAATACTATAGACATCAAGAAAGCCAGTCAGTTGATTATCGACAAGTTTTTCCAACACTTTTGATAAACAGGGTAAAATATAAATATGCCTATAACAGTTAGGATCAGCTTGATCTCCTCCTTTCAATAAAGGACGAACCGTGGCTACCATCCAAACAATGGGAACCTTCCCAGAAAGGAGAGATCGGCTTGGCGATGATAGGGGCAGCAACCTTAAAGAAGAAAGGGTCTAAGCCATCTGAACCAGATGTTTTTTCGGAGTCGAGTTTAAGGAGCTCCTTTAGCACCTCGGAGTCAGTGACTGCCTGCAGGGAGAAACTTTGTAGCTGGGCTGGGGGAAAATAGGGAGAAGCATTGGGGATAGTCGCATTAGAAGGGGTGGGAGATGAGGAAATGTTGGACGGGCAAGGAGGCATATCTGAGTTAAATAGGAATCCTGACTTAATGAAGTGGTGATTAAAGAGCTCAGCCATCTGCTTTTTGTCAGCAATCACATCATCAACATTAAGGGACATGGGCAGCTGTGAGGAGGAGAGTTTATTCTCCAGGTCTTTAACCATTTTCCAGAACTTCTTGGGGTTACACGTACAGAGAGGGAATTGCTCTTTAAAGTAACCAACTTTGGCATTCCGGATAGCCTGAGTGCACTTATTTCTCATATGCCTGAACGAGAGCCGGTCAACCTGAGTATGCGTGTGCTGAGCCTTTCGCCAAATGCAATACTTGAGGTGGAGTAACTCTGCAAAATCACGGTTGAACCAGGTGCTCTTTTTAATTCTCGTTTTCTTTATGGGGGACTTGTTTGTTAACAATACCACTGAAAATATTTTAAAAAGAAGGTCCAAGAGTCTTCGGCAGAGGGGATCAAGCTGATTCTATACCATTTTATAGAGGCCAGTTCATGAAGGCAAGCATGCTCATTAAAGTTTTTTAGCAAGCATCTATGACAAATCAGAACAGATCATTTCACTGAGCAGCCATTACGAACACAGGCTGTAAAACAGTGATAACTAGGGTCATTACAGATAACATCAAGGAGAGTAGCCTTTTCTGGGGGTTTGGAGTCATACCTTGTGGGATTGGTAATAATCTGAGAAATATTTAGGGAGTCCCATTGCTTTAGGACTTGGTCAGGTGGTTTAAGCATGTCCCAGTTTAGGTCACCGAGCAGGACAAATTCAGACTTAGTGTAAGGGGCCAGGAGAGAGTACAGGCCGGTGCTGATGATGGACGATAACGCCCAGCAACAGTCAACAAAGAGCTATTTGAAAGTTGAATGCTTAAAACCAGCAAATCAAATTGTTTGGGGACAGACTTGGTGGAGACAACCGAACACTGAAGGTGATCCTTGGTAAAGATTACCACTCCCCCAAGTTTGGAAGATCTGTCTTGCTGAAAAACACCTCACAAGTACTCAACTGTCATCTTCATTAAATAATACCCGCAAAACACAAGTCTCAGCGTCAACAGTGAAGAGGCGACCTTGAGATGCTGGCCTTCTAGGCAGAGTTGAAAAAAATAAGACATATCTCAGACTGGCCAATAACAATAAAAGATTAAGAACGGCAAAAGAACACAGACACTGGACAGAGGAACTCTGCCTAGAAGGCCAGCATCCCGGAGTCGCCTCTTCACTGTTGACGTTGAGACTGGTGTTTTGCGGGTACCATTTATTGAAGCTGCCAGTTGAGGACTTGTGAGGCGTCTGATTCTCAAACTAGACACTCTAATGTACTTGTCCTCTTGCTCAGTTGTGCACTGGGGCCTCCCACACCTCTTTCTATTCTGGTTAGAGCCAGTTTGCGCTGTTCTGTGAAGAGAGCATTGTTTTTATTCATCGTATTCTCTTCCTGTCGTTACTTTACCAATGGTTGCGGATGTTCATTTCATAAGGAGTTAGTTCACTAACACAGGATGTAAAGTTGGCCCATGTTCCTCACTAGGAATTTTGTATGGGTGTGCCAGGGCCTGGTGCCAGGCTGGTCAGGGTAAGAAAGGGCAGGGCAAGTTACACTCCGACACCATTTTATAGACAGGAGCAAAGCCACGTGCCTTAATATAATAATAATAATATATGCCATTTAGCAGACACTTTTATCCAAAGCGACTTACAGTCATGTGTGCATACATTCTACGTATGGGTGGTCCCGGGGATCGAACCCACTACCCTGGCGTTACAAGCGCCATGCTCTACCAACTGAGCTACAGAAGGACCACTGAAGTGCCTTAATAGCACTTCAGGCCCTACCACTGAGAACAGCAGTATGTGACAGGAGCAAGAGCAAGAGCAAGAGAGAGGGAGGGAGGGAGATCGGCACAAGAGGCACATACTGTACGTATAGAGAGTAGAAGCAATAGGGACCTTTTAAAGAGGGACCGGGGGGAGGAGGGAGAGAATGATGAGTGATGAGTTCATGAGTCATATTATTGACCAGTAGCCATGCTGTGCTGATTGTGGTAATCAGTTTTACTCTGGACTGCATGGGGAGACCAGGGGCCCTGCTGCTGCTGTGTTGCTGTGATTGTGTGATTCTTCATTGAGTTATATTTAAGACCAGCAGCTGGCCTGCGTGCATTCAGGGGTTGTGGGACTACTGCTCATTTGAGGTAGGAGTGTGTGTGTGTGTGTGTGTGTGTGTGTGTGTGTGTGTGTGTGTGTGTGTGTGTGTGTGTGCGTGCGTGCGTGCGTGCGTGCGTGCGTGCGTGCGTGCGTGCGTGTACACACACTAGCTCATCACGGCAGGCTGGTAATGAGGGAGAGGTTCAGGTGATCTTTTAACCCAGCAGATAGAGACAGATGTTTCCTGCCTGGCTGTGGGCATCGCTCGGCAGGCAGCGGCTAAAGACGGAAACACCAAGCAGGCTACATCACTTTGCAGAGAGACACACTCACTGCTCACTTTCGCTCAAATACTGTACTCCAGGCTTGGAGACCCCTATTCTCTCTTTCATCTGTCCTTCAACTCCCTCTCTGACTCGTTGTCTCTCTTCTTCATCTTCCTCTCTCAGGCCCCTTTTTATCCCCTCTTGCCCTTCTCTCAGACCCAATCTCTCTCTTCTTCCCCCCTCCTCCCTCTCTCTCTCTCTCTCTGCTTATGAAAGTTGTAATAGACTTCCCGTCACGCTCATAAAGTGGGGAGCTGTAGATTTATAATCTAATTTATCCCAGCTTTCCAGCGCTCCGCTCAGCTCTGCTCTGCTCCGCTCCAGGGTCGGCCTAATGAAACACTGGAGGAAGTCAATCCTGCAGGCTTGAGCCCGCAGTGTAGCCCAGCCGCGATCACTTAATTGGTTAATCCCCACGGTAGTTAGTTAGTTGGGGCTCTACTTGTAATGAGGCTGGCTGTGAACTGATGGGTGAGGCGGTGGATAGCTGTTGAGATATAGTAGATGTTTGAGGAGGTAGAGATGCCAGTGGCAGGGTGGTGGTACTGCAGGAGATTGGGTCACCACGATAGAGACACTGTGATATCACCCACAGGTGTGTTGAGCTCTCAATTTATCAGTCTTTATGGTCATTGGTCAGTTTGTGATAGAAGATTGATCATTGGTTACTTATTTGGCCATTGATTACCTCCCGATTGGTCATTCACCTGACCATTGATCACTTGTCTGAGCATTTATCACTCATCTGTTTATCCACTCAGCTCCTTCAATCTCAATCTAAACTCAGCTAACTGTTTCTCTTTAGGACAATGTTTAGAGGTTAGAAAGAAACACAATCACCCATAGTTCAATGATGAGTGAGCTCAGTGATGGCCACAAAGAATTCAGCCTTCTCCCTCATCTCATCTCACCTCTCCTCACCTCTCCTCTCCTCATCTCAACTCTCCTCATCTCAACTCTTCTCATCTCATCTCACCTCTCCTCATCTCTCCTCTCCTCATCTCAACTCTCCTCATCTCTCCTCATCTCAAATCTCCTCATCTCACCTCTCCTCATCTCTCCTCTCCTAATTTCACCTCTCCTCTCCTCATCTCTCCTCTCCTAATCTCACCTCTCCTCATCTCTCCTCTCATCATTTCACCTCTCCTCATCTCTCCTCATCTCACCAGTTCTCTCCTCACCTCACCTCTCCTCATTTCACCTCTCCTCACTTCTCCTCATCTCAACTCTCCTCATCTCTCCTCATCTCACCTTTCCTCTCCTCATCTGTCCTCTCCTAATCTCACCTCTCCTAATCTCACCTCTCCCCATCTCTCCTCTCCTAATCTCACCTCTCCTCATCTCTCCTCATCTCACCAGTTCTCTCCTCACCCCACCTCTCCTCATTTCACCTCTCCTCATCTCTCATTTCCACATCTCTCCACTCCTCTTCCCCGCCTCCAGCAGGTATGGTACTGAATGTGTCACTCACTCTTCTGACTGTGCAGAGATAGAGACAGAGATAGAGACAGAGACAAGCCACCGGCTCAGCAGCTAGAGGAAATTGCTTCCGTCTCACTGAAATTAGACCTTTTTCCTATTTTCTCTGTCAGCCTTTCCTATTTTCTCTGTCAGCCTTTCTTTAACCGCATGTCTCTCTCTACTTCCTTCACTCTCTAAGTATCTCTCTGTCAATCTAGCATGGCAGGATGGCTGGTGGGGAGAAGATGGTGTGCTGTGGTGGTGTGGCAGACCCGGGTTCAAATAGTATTGGTTACCTTTCAAAAACTTAGAGTATTTAATTGAGCCTGTCTGGAGTGCCAGATGGGTGGGATTTGCACTTTGGGATTTCCTCCATTGGTTCCATTATGCCAGGCGACCTTAATCAAGCACCATTCAAGCATTCAATAGAAAACAAATACTATTTGAACCCAGGTCTGATAGATACGCCCGGGGAGAGAGGAGAGATCCTAGTGATGATTCATGTGGAGGTCAGACGTCTTAAGAGCAATGTAATTTTCATTTGACAAACTAAGCCCCATTTGATTTGTAATCCCCCGTTGTTTTTATTACCGTTGTCATCTCCTTTAATGGGCTTTCGCATGGCAGCATTGACTGCATGGCAGCATTGACTGTGACATCCCCAAATCTGCCGCTTTACATATTCTATGTCATCTGCAGCTCCTAATGGAGCCATTTCTGGGACACCAGCAGCACCTCTCTCCTCTCCTCAAACACCCGTCTGGATCTGTCTGTGACTGTGTCGACTGTAGCAGAATAGGATTATAGTCAGGACTTGCTTTGCTGCCTCTACAAACCTTGCCGAACATTCAGTAGATTCAGAGGTATTTTATCCTAAAGCCTAAGTTAACATACATGTTGTACTACATACACAGTTCTCCATTCAACTCTCTGTCTGTCTCAGTCAGTCAGATACTATTCAAGCTTGGCATTTGAAGCTTATAGCTGTTCCCTTGATGCTCAGGAGATTGCTGTTAAAATGCTAATGAGAGGCTGGGAGCATTCATGCATGGTGTGAGTGTGCACAGATGCTAGATGAACCATTGTAAATGTGCCTGTTCTCGTCCCGGGAGAGGGAATTTAATAACAATCATATTTACATAAATGAGTGGGTGTTGTGTAACAAAATGTCAATTCACTTAGATCAGATTCCTACACACCACTACTGCTGCTTATGGGGGCTGATGTTTACATGGATATAGATCTGCAGCTCCTGTGTGTGTGTGTGTGTGTGTGTGTGTGTGTGTGTGTGTGTGTGTGTGTGTGTGTGTGTGTGTGTGTGTGTGTGTGTGTGTGTGTGTGTGTGTGTGTGTGTGTGTGTGTGTGTGTGTGTGTGTGTGTGTGTGTGTGCGTGCGTGCGTGCGTGCGTGCGTGCGTGCGTGCGTGCGTGCGTGCGTGCGTGTGTGTTTATACACGTATATCGACAGTATCTGCGCTCCTGAAGCTGCGAGACAAATTAGCGCAGCTGCACCTCTACCCCCAGTTTCCTTCTCCTTTCCTCTGCTCCCCCTGCAGCCACCTACTCCCTTCTCTGCCATTACGGGGAGATGAGGGAAATTACTTCCAGAAGTAATAGGTGGGTGGTGATGAAATTGGGTCTGATTTGAATAAGCTCTTCATTGAAAAGTCAGTGTTATGAAACATTAATGAACAGGTGATGTCTCTCTCTGCAAGAACCTTCTTAGCACCAGTGAATTGGCTGGAGAACACAGTCACCGTATGGGTGAAGATGTGAAGATAAGAGGATATGAGGGCAATGGTGGAGCATGTGTTGTACATGTGTTGGACATGTGTTGGACATGTGTTGGACATGTGTTGTACATGTGTTGTACATGTGTTGGACATGTGTTGTACATGTGTTGTACATGTGTTGTACATGTGTTGTACATGTGTTGTACATGTGTTGGACATGTGTTGGACATGTGTTGTACATGTGTTGGACATGTGTTGGACATGTGTTGGACATGTGTTGGACATATGTTGGACATGTGTTGGACATGTGTTGGACATGTGTTGGACATGTGTTGGACATGTGTTGGACATGTGTTGAACATGTGTTGGACATGTGTTGGACATGTGTTGGACATGTGTTGGACATGTGTTGGACATGTGTTGCTGCCCCAGATGTTTTGCATATTCGTTTCATGATCATTAGGCTGATTATATACAGCTGGAGCATGTATGGTAGGCTGCATCATGTGCTGTGTGTAATATTACTGCGCATAATGTTTTGCATATTGCTTTGTAGTGTTAATAACTAGTGACGGGGGAAGAAACGGATACAGTTTCATATCGAGATATTTGCTTGTTAGTATTGGCCTACTTTAAATACATTTTTAGTGAGGGAAACATTGCTTTGTAGTGTTATTGCTAGTGATGGGGGGAAATGGATACAGTTACATATCAGGATATTTACTCAGACAATATATTGTATTGTGGCCTTTTGACAATATCGCAATATCATTTTTTCACTAATTGGCTGTACCTGCACCAAACTCCAGTATTTCTCCATCATCAATTTGTTTTCTGCACTTTTATTTCCATGACTGATCACAAGTCGTTTTCTCATGGCTCCCTCTTGTCCCTCTGCAGAAGACATATGGTGAGCAATATGTTTGGAACATTGAAACGCAATAAAATCACAGTATCAAATTGCAATACATACAGAATTGTGAGAATCACAATATATATCGTATCGGCGCCTAAGTATCGTGATAATATTGTGTTGTGAGTTCCCGGGCATTTCCCAGCCCTATAATTGATCTGACATTTGGGCAGAGGAATACTTGAAAATTAGGAACGGATCAGTAACATGCAAACCACACCGGCCACGTCGCGTGCGCGAGCCTTGCAAAATAAATGTACACCTGCATGTTATTCAGTCATTTCAGCCACACCACTCAGGCCGGGAACGTGCGTAATGTCTGTGTAGCCAAGCGCTAAACTAGATGGTTGGTTCTAATTGAGACACTTAATGTCCATTCTACTCATTGGTGTTCAGGAGCATCCAACCCCAACTGGGTATTTGAATGATGAACGAGGAGATATTAATCATAGATAACAAACAAAAAAACTCCAAGAGCATATTTTGGATCATTTTTGTTGCAATAGCATAAATGAAATGTATTTATTAAACTGTTAGAATGCATTGGCTCAGAACGGGATTGCTAGATGACCAGCTTTTCTAGTGTTAATAGTCGGAGTAAAGAAACGTGATTTTGTACGACTGCGGGTCAAAATCATGCAAAGATCCTGCAAAGATCCTGCAAAGATCCTGCAAAGATCATGCAAAGATCCTGCAAAGATCATGCAAAGATCCTGCAAAGATCCTGCAAAGAAAAGGAACAACTGCAATTCAGGTGAAATAACAATCTCCCAGGACAAATTTGCTAGCAACAGCAAGATATCTAAATGTCCATGAATGTTTCATGTGTTTGACACGCCCCCATATCAAATCAAATGTATTTATATAGCCATTCGTACATCATCTGATATCTCAAAGTGCTGTACAGAAACCCAGCCTAAAACCCCAAACAGCAAGCAATGCAGGTGTAGAAGCACGGTGGCTAGGAAAAACTCCCTAGAAAGGCCAAAACCTAGGAAGAAACCTAGAGAGGAACCAGGCTATGTGGGGTGGCCAGTCCTCTTCTGGCTGTGCCAGGTGGAGATTATAACAGAACATGGCCAAGATGTTCAAATGTTCATAAATGACCAGCATGGTCAAATAATAATAATCACAGACAGAACAGTTGAAACTGGAGCAGCAGCACGGCCAGGTGGACTGGGGACAGCAAGGAGTCATCACGTCAGGTAGTCCTGAGGCATGGTCATAGGGCTCAGGTCCTCCGAGAGAGAGAAAGAAAGCGAGAAAGAGAGAATTAGAGAGAGCATACTTAAATTCACACAGGACACCGGATAGGACAGGAGAAGTACTCCAGATATAACAAACTGACCCTAGCCCTCGACACATAAACTACTGCAGCATAAATACTGGAGGGTCAGACAGGAGGGGTCAGGAGACACTGTGGCCTCATCTGATGACACCCCCAGACAGGGCCAAACAGGAAGGATATGAATATAGTTTTTTCAATGTTGGTTTTGATATTTTGATATTTTAACCTGTGTGTGATGATCGCGTCTGGTGTGGATGGAAAAAATCAACATGCGCATGATGGAAGATGAACTCTAGCGGCCGGTGTAGTTAGTATGTGGACACCCCTTCAAATTAGTGGATTTGGCAATTTCAGCCACACCCGTTGCTGACAGGTGTATGAAATCAAGCACACCGCCATGCAATCTCCATATTCAAACATTGGCAGGGGAATGGCCTTACTGAAGAGCTCAGTGACTTTCAACGTGACTCAGTGACTTTCAACAAGTACATTCGTCAAGATTCTGCTCTGCTAGCGCTGCCCCGGTCAAGTGCTGCTATTGTGAAGTTGAAACGTCTAGGAGCAACAACGGCTCAGCTGCGAAGTGGCAGGCCACACAAGCTCACAGAACGGGACCGCCGAGTGCTGAAGCAGGTAAAAATTGTCTGTCCTCAGTTTCAACACTCACTACTGAGTTCCAAACTGCCTCTGGAAGCAACATCAGCACAATAACTGTTCATTCGGGAGCTTCATTTCCATGGCCAAGCAGCCGCACACAAGCCCAAGATCACCATGTGCAATACCAAGCGTCGGCTGGAGTGGTTTAAAGCTTGCCGCCATTGTAGCCTGGAGCAGTGTAAACGCGTTCTCTTCACCATCTGGCAGTCCGACAGACGAATCTGGGTTTGGCAAATGCCAGGAGAACGCTCCCTGCCCTAATACATAGTGCCAACTGTAAAGTTTGGTGGAGGAGGTTTAATGGTCTGTGGCTGTTTCATGGTTTGGCCTTGGCCCCTAAGTTCAAGTGAATGGAAATGATAATCTAGACGATTCTGTGCTTCCAACTTTGTGGCAACATTTTGGGAAGGCTCTTTTCTGTTTCAGCATGACAATTCCGCTGTGCTCAAAGCGAGCTCCATACAGAAATTATTTGTTAAGATCAGTGTGGAAGAACTTGGCTTCCCTGCACAGAGCCCTGACCTCAACCCCATCAAACACCTTTGGGAGGAACTGAAACAGCGACTGAGAACCAGGCCAAATTGCCCAACATCCGTGCTCGACCTCACGACTGCTTTTGTGACTGAATGGAAGCAAGTTCCCGCAGCAATGTTACAACATCTAGTGGAAAGCCTTCCCAGAAGAGTGGAGGATGTTATTGCAGCAAACGGGGGACCAACTCCATATGAATGGAACGAAATGTTCAGCGAGCAGGTGTCCACATACTTTTGTTCATGTAGTGTAAGTAGTGTGTTTTTCTAGTGTAAGTAGTGTGTTTTTCTAGTGTAAGTAGTGTGTTTGAAGATAAAACAGGATCATGCATGAAGAAGAGAATCAAATTAATGGTTCTGAGATTGAACCAGTAAATGTGTCTGAGATTGAGGAGCCAGTTAAAGCCTGCCACGCTCTGTAATGCCCCAGAACCCTCTCTTCTCCTCTCTGTGTCTCAGACTGATCAGACACACACACACACACTCCACCCTAATTCTCATTTAGGCAGCCGACAGAGAGAAGGGAAGGGAAAGGAGAGAGGGAGGGGGAGAGAGACGGAGAGAGGGAGGGAGAGAGAGACGGAGAGAGCGAGAGAGACGGAGAGAGAGAGAGATTAGCCTCAGACTAGAGAATAGAGAGATTGAGCTGCAGGAAACTCTGTGCAACTTGACGATGTAAAGGTGGAATGATAAAGAGCACAGACAGGAATATTGCTCACAGTAACCGGCTAGACAGGCCACTGTGACATAAAGATACGACTGCCTATTTGAATAACATTGACACCCAAAGCACCTTGAAAAGGGAATGTGTAACAATACTTATCAGAAGTCATGTTGCTTGTTGCTGTTTGCCATCATGTTTCTGTCATCATTTAGAGTTAATGTACTGAATCTAGATGGGAGCTGTGGCAGCATACATTAAAATCCACAGAGAGAGAGAGGGGGAAAGAGAGAGAGAGAGAGAGAGAGAGAGAGAGAGAGAGAGAGAGAGAGAGAGAGAGAGAGAGAGAGAGAGAGAGAGAGAGAGAGAGAGAGAGAGAGAGAGAGAGAGAGAGAGAGAGAGAGAGAGAGAGAGAGAGAGAGAGAGAGAGAGAGAGAGAGAGAGAGAGAGAACATTGGCTCCCAGGGTGGCTGCTACTTTATACTCCAAACACATAGTCCTCTTGTCTGTCCCCCAAGCCATTCTAATCTGATCGTCTTTCTCTCCACTTTCGATGGGCTTGTGTCCTTAATTGCATTGCTCTTCTCTCTCTCATTACAATTGACTTTGTATTCTGTGTGAGGGGTTTGTGTCCATATGTGTGTGTGTTATACTAAAACCATGTTTGCGTGTGTGTACGTGACTCTTACAGGCGTGTGTGTGTGTTTCTGTACAGTATGTCAATATGGGTGTGTGTTTCTGTACAGTATGTCAATGTGTGTGTGTGTGTGTGTGTGTACACTACTTCTCCTGATTGGATTATTAAGAGAGACATCCATCCTCTCAGCCCCTCAATGGTGCTCTGGTAAAGAGCAGCGCTATCGATCCCAATACAGTTCCATTTCCTCTCTGTGTCCAAACTTATTAGATCCTCTCCTCTCACACAGCCCTTTGATCCCTACCTCCCTTTCTCTACTTTGTAAGCCCCGCTCTCTCTTCCCCCCATTATCTTGTTCTCTCTCTACATCCTCTCCTCTCTTTCTCCTTCTTACCTTTCTTTACGGCATCTGTCTCTATTCCATTCTCTCTCCCTACCTTTCCCTCTCTCCCCGACTCCATCTCCTCTTTCTATGTCGCTTTCATCCGAACCCCTCTCTCTACCCCTCCCTCTCCCCCCTCTCCCCCTCTCTCTCTCCCCCGCTCTCTTTCCCCCTCTCTCTTTCTATCACTAACTCCCCCTTCTCTCTCTGTGTCTCCGTGCAGGCTCTCTATCCTAGCCCAGAGGAGGGCTGGCAGATCTACAGTTCAGCTCAGGATGCAGATGGGAAGTGTATCTGTACAGTGGTGGCCCCGGCCCAGAACATGTGTAACCGAGACCCACGCAGTCGGCAGCTCCGCCAGCTCATGGAGAAGGTAACAGCCGTCAACAACTCACACATTTTGTTACCCACGCCTGGTACAATCTGCACGCATACACACGACGCAGGCATAGAAACGAATCCACACTCTGGCTCCTTCTGTTGTAAACCAATTAGACTCTTAGAGATGAACAGTCACATTATGACAGTCACTATGACAGTCCCACTATGACAGTCACACTCACTCTATCCCGCTGAGGTTTGATCAGTCATGCATACAAACAGTGTGTGTCATAATACTTACTTTGTTCGTCAAAACGATTGCAGTAGCATGAGAGAGAAACAGGTACCCATGAAGATTGGATTCATTGAGCCTTCGCCTTGTAGTGTTGTTCCAATTGGATCCATTAGGCTGAAAAACAAAGTCAAGAAAAAGCAGTGAAGAAAAAGAATATGAACCAGATCAGTAAATGGAGCAGCCAGCCGACTGCTGCAGCTGCACTCGAACTGTTCACACACATTGTCAGCTGAAATAAACTGTCAAACACACCATCTCTCCACACTCATACACTCTCTACACCAGCTCTATACACTAATACACTCTCTACACCAGCTCTCCACACTCATACACTCTCTACACCAGCTCTCCACACACATACACTCTCTACACCAGCTCTCCACACTCATACACTCTCTACACCAGCTCTCTACACTCATACACTCTCTACACCATCTCTCTACACTCATACACTCTCTACACCATCTATCCACACTCATACACTCACTACACCATCTCTCCACACTCATACACTCACTACACCATCTCTCCACACTCATACGCTCACTACACCATCACTCTCTACACTCATACGCTCTCTCTCTCTACACCATTTCTTCACACTCATACACTCACTCTCCACACTCATACATCTCTCACCACACTCATACGCTCTCTACAACATTTCTTCACACCATTTCTTCACACACTCATACACTCACTACACCATCTCTCCACACTCACCATCTCTCCACACTCATACGCTCACTACACCATCTCTCCACACTCTCTCCACACTCACTCACTCTCTCCACACTCATACACTCACTACACCATCTCTCTCACACTCATCTCTCCACGCTCTCTCTCCACACTCATACACTCTCTATTTCTCCACACTCATACACTCACTACACCATCTACCACACTCACTACACTCATCTACTCTCTACACCATCTCCTACACCATCTCTCCTACACTCATACACTCTCTACACCATCTCCTACACTCATACACTCACCATCTACACCATCTCCCCCATCTCTCTACACTCATACACTCTCTATACCATCTCTCTACAGTCTCTACACTCTCTCCACCATCTCCCCATACTCTCTACACTCATACACTCTCTACACCATCTCTCTACACTCATACACTCTCTACAGCATTTCTCTACACTCATACACTCTCTACACCATCTCTCTACACTCTCTACACCATCTCTCCACACTCATACACTCTACACCATCTCTCTACACTCTCTACACCATCTCTCTATACTCTCTACACTCTCTACACCATCTCTCTACAGTCTCTACACTCTCTCCACCATCTCCCCATACGCTCTACACTCATACACTCTCTACACCATCTCTCCACACTCATACATTTACTACACCATCTCTCCACACTCATACACTCTCTACACCATCTCTCTACACTCATACACTCTCTACAACAACTCTCTACACTCATACACTCTCTACATCATCTCTCCTCACTCATACACTCTCTACACCATCTCTCTACACTCATACACTCTCTATAGCATCTCTCCACACTCATACACTCTTTGCACCATCTCTCTACACTCTCTACACCATCTCTCCACACTCATACACTCTCTACACCATCGCTCTACACTCTACACCATCTCTCTATTCTCTCTACACTCTCTACACCATCTCTCTACACTCTCTACACCATCTCTCTACACTCTCTACACTCTCTACACCATCTCTCTACACTCATACACTCTCTACAACAACTCTCTACACTCATACACTCTCTACATCATCTCTCCTCACTCATACACTCTCTACACCATCTCTCTACACTCATACACTCTCTATAGCATCTCTCCACACTCATACACTCTCTACACCATCGCTCTACACTCTCTACACCATCTCTCTATTCTCTCTACACTCTCTACACCATCTCTCTACACTCTCTACACCATCTCTCTACACTCTCTACACTATCTGCACCATCTCTCTACACTCTCTACACCATCTCTCCACACCCAAACACTCTCTACACCATCTCTCTACACTCTCTACGCCATCTCTCTACACTCATACACTCTCTACACCATCTCCCCATACTCTCTACACTCATACACTCTCTACACCATCTCTCTACAGTCTCTACACTCTCTCCACCATCTCCCCATACTCTCTACACTCATACACTCTCTACACCATCTCTCTACACTCATACTCTCTACAGCATCTCTCTACACTCATACACTCTCTACACCATCTCTCCACACCCAAACACTCTCTACACCATCTCTCCACACTCATACACTCTCTACACCATTTCTCTACACCACATATGTCAGAGTCAAGGCCCGCGGGCCACATCCGGCCCGCGAGAAGGTTTTTTACGGCCCCTGGGATGATCTTGATTTGTTATTAGAACCGGCCCGCAGACCGCAGCAAGCCGGCAGCCCGCAGATCTTTTACACGCACCAATACTACATTTCCCACAATGCAACGGTGACGCACCGAGCAGTAGGCTGCTTCATTTCAATATTTATTGGCACAGCAGTTGTCAGCATCACAGTAAAATTAACTTTCAGATACCCATCAAAAATGGCAAAACGGAAGGTGGACACTGAGAACCGGGGGTTTCAAACAAGGTGGGAGTCGGAGTATTTGTTCACGGAGGTAGCTGGAAAACCTGTGTGTCTTCTGTGTGGAGAAAGTGTGGCGGTACTGAAAGAGTATAATCTGAGACGACATTATGAAACGAAACACGCGGACAAAAACAAGAATATGGACATGGAACAAAGGCTACAAAAGGCAGAGGAATTAAAACGAGGCCTCAAATCTCGACAGGCTCTGTTCAAAAAAGCCAAATCACAAGGCCAGGCTGCTGTCAAGGCCAGTTTTATTTTGGCAGAAGAGATCGCTAAATCAGCCCGGCCATTTACGGAGGGGGATTTCATCAAAAACTGCATGATTAAAGTTTGTGACGAAGTTTGCCCAGAAAAAAGGCAACTCTTTTTAAATGTGAGTCTGAGCAGAAACACCATTGCCGAGAGAGTAGACCAGTTGTCCATCAATCTAAAAGAGCAGCTTGTGAAAAAGGGAAAAGATTTCATTGCATATTCCTTGGCTGTGGATGAGAGCACCGACATTTCTGACATTGCGCAGTTGTCAATTTTCATCCGCGGAGTGGACTCCAGCCTAAGCGTGACAGAGGAGTTTTTGGCTTTACGTCCTATGCATGGCACAACTACGGGGCATGATTTGTATGAAGAGGTGTCAAGATGTGTAAATGAGAT
Source organism: Oncorhynchus gorbuscha (assembly GCF_021184085.1). NCBI lineage: Eukaryota > Metazoa > Chordata > Actinopteri > Salmoniformes > Salmonidae > Oncorhynchus > Oncorhynchus gorbuscha. Next base: position 32,356,597 of record NC_060198.1, on the reverse strand, counting down.
GGAGCTGCCTTGGGAAAAACTCGTGGGTTTGACAACCGACGGAGCACCTGCGATGTGTGGACACAGGAGCGGACTGGTGGCGAAGATACGGGAAAAGATGCAAGAGGAAAACGCGACAGGTGAGCTGACAGCTTATCATTGTATCATACACCAGGAAGCGTTGTGCGGTAAAGCCTTGAAAATGGAGCATGTAATGAGCATCATCACGCGCACAGTTAACTTTATTAGAGCCAAAGGTTTGAATCACCGCCAGTTCAAGGCATTTCTGACGGAGTTAGAAACGGAGCATGGTGATTTGCCTTATCACACAGAGGTGCGATGGCTAAGCCAGGGAAAGGTGCTTCAAAGATGTTTCGAGCTTCGTGAGGAGATTTGTCTGTTCTTGGACAGCAAAGGGAAAGACACAACACAACTCCGAGACGAAATGTTTCTGTGTGAAATGGCTTTTCTGTGTGACATTACGAGTCATCTGAATGCAATGAACTTGCAGCTGCAGGGTCGGGATCGTGTCATCTCTGATATGTACAGTACAGTGAAGGCATTTAAAACCAAGTTGAGTGGATGATAGAAAATTGCTATTATTGTTTTTTTCTTTGAAGTAAATTTAGCCCACTTTTGCTAAAATAGAAAATATAGGCTACTGATGGTGCCTTGAATACCGGTTTCTTTCATTTAATGTTCATGTTATGGGGATTTTTATATAAAGGAAATTTGTCTTTTGTGTCTGTTGAAAATTAAAGATTACTGACAGAGCCATAAGAAAATATTGCTTTATTTATCTGATCATATTGGAATATATTTGTTAGGTTTTCAGTAGGTTCAATTAGGTTCACTAGACTATATGCGTCATTTAAAAAATTTTCAATGAACATTCGAACAGTCCGGCCCTCGGCTTGTAGCTAAATTTTTTATTTGGCCCTCCGTCCATTTGACTTTGACACCCCTGCTCTACACCATCTCTCTATTCTCTCTACACTCTCTACACCATCTCTCTACACTCTCTCAGGGCGGCAGGGTAGCCTAGTGGTTAGAGCGTTGGACTAATAACCGGTAGGTTGCAAGTTCAAACCCCTGAGCTGACAAGGTACAAATCTGTCGTTCTGCCCCTGAACAGGCAGTTAACCCACTTTTCCTAGGCCGTCATTGAAAATAAGAATTTGTTCTTAACTCACTTGCCTGGTTAAATAAAGGTAAAATAAAAAATAAAATAAAAAACTCTCTCTACACTCATACACTCTCTACACTCATACACTCTCTACACTAATACACGCTCTCCACCATCTCTCTATACACCATCTCTCTCCACCATCTCTCTATACACCATCTCTCTACACTAATACACGCTCTACACCATCTCTCTATACACCATCTATCTACACTCTCTCTCCACCATCTCCCCACACTCTCTACACCATCTCTCTACACCATCTCTCTACACTCATACACTCTCTACACCATCTCTCTACACTAATACACGCATCTCTCCACACTCATACACTCTCTACACCATCTCTCTACACTCATACACTCTCTACACCATCTCTCTACACTAATACACGCTCTACACCATCTCTCTATACACCATCTATCTACACTCTCTCTCCACCATCTCCCCACACTCTCTACACCATCTCTCTACACCATCTCTCTACACTCATACACTCTCTACACCATCTCTCTACACTAATACACGCTCTACACCATCTCTCCACACTCATACACTCTCTACACCATCTCTCTACACTCATACACTCTCTACACCATCTCTCTACACTCTCTACACCATCTCTCTACACTCATACACTCTCTACAGCATCTCTCTACACTAATACACTCTCTACACCATCTCTCTACACTCATACACTCTCTACACCATCTCTCTACACTCATACACTCTCTACACCATCTCTCTACACTCTCTACACTCTCTACACCATCTCTCTACACTCATACACTCTCTACAGCATCTCTCTACACTAATACACTCTCTACACCATCTCTCTACACTCATACACTCTCTACACCATCTCTCTACACTCATACACTCTCTACACCATCTCTCTACACTCATACACTCTCTACACCATCTCTCTACACTCATACACTCTCTACACCATCTCTCTACACTCATACACTCTCTACACCATCTCTCTACACTCATACACTCTCTACACCATCTCTCTACACTCATACACTCTCTACACCATCTCTCTACACTCATACACTCTCTACACCATCTCTCTACACTCTCTACACTCTCTACACCATCTCTCTACACTCATACACTCTCTACAGCATCTCTCTACACTAATACACTCTCTACACCATCTCTCTACACTCATACACTCTCTACAGCATCTCTCTACACTAATACACTCTCTACACCATCTCTCTACACTCATACACTCTCTACACCATCTCTCTACACTCATACACTCTCTACACCATCTCTCTACACTCATTTCTGCTTATTTATTTTCCCTTGTGTACTTTAACCATTTGTACATTGTTACAACACTGTATATATATATATATAATATGACATTTGTAATGTCTTTATTGTTTTGAAACTTCTGTATGTGTAATGTTTACTGTTAATTGTTATTGGTTATTTCACTCTTGTATATTATCTACCTCACTTGCTTTGGCAATGTTAACACATGTTTCCCATGCCAATAAAGCCCCTTGAATTTAATTTAATTTTGAGAGAGAGAAAGAGAGAGCGAGGGAGAAGGGGAGAGAGAGAGGGGGAGAGAGAGAGAGGTGGTTGTTGACTCTGCTGTTCTGCAGTTGCATCGATCGACAACTAGATGCTGAGAGCGCGTCAGTCTGACTCCATCTCTCCACCTCCTTCCCTCCTTCCTCAAAGAGACAGAGGTTTCAGTGGTTGTATTGTGGCTAATCATTTAGCTTGCTGAGTGAGACTTCTCATAGACACATCTCCAGCTCTACGTACTCGACCACTGGAGCCTGGCAGGAGGCAGTATTGAGTTAGGGCTGGTGAGGGAAGTCCATTGGTGAGAAAAAGATAGAGGGAGAGAGAGAGATAGGAAGGTCGACATTGATAGGGTGCTGAGAGAAGAGGAAGCCTCAGTGGATGCCTCAGTGGATCAATGAGACACCTGAATTCTCTGATCTCATTCACACTGATTGCCATCTTTTCCCCTTCCTCTCACGCTGTGTGTCTCCTCCGCTCAGGTTTTTGACTGACACACACACACATTTGTGCCCACACACACACACACACACACACGAATGCACAAACGTGTGTGGGGGCATGGTGTGTGTGCGCTTGTAAGACAGCAGCTGTGAAGGACTACCGCTCCTATCTAATAAAGGCCAGACTACTGAGGACACCAGGGGTCAGTGGTTCTGTCTCTGAGCCGCCCGCCCAGCATACCAGCAGAGGAGGAGGAGGTGGGCTGAATGGAGCCACTCTGTCATCCAATATCACATCCTCTTTTAAAATGCACTAGACCTGATCTTCACCACAAACAGCCAAGGATATGCTAACAATGTACCGTACAAAGTTCAATTCTATCCAGAGATGGTAAAACACCACAATAAAATGCCACAATATCTAGCATCATTTGTAAAGTTGTCCAAATTCCATACCCATGGTCATGGTTAGGGCTGTTGCGGTGGCCATATTACCGCCACACCGGCAGTCATTAGTCACAAACACAGTAACAATCGTTGTGACAGAACAGTTGAAAAATGTATTGCAAATAGAAATCAAAACTGGATCGTCTTTAGAGATAGATGGGAGGGGTTGAGGAGAGCTGAAGGATGGGACTGGATAGTCTTTAGAGATAGATGGGAGGGGTTGAGGAGAGCTGAAGGATGGGACTGGATAGTCTTTAGAGATAGATGGGAGGGGTTGAGGAGAGCTGAAGGATGGGACTGGATAGTCTTTAGAGATAGATGGGAGGGGTTGAGGAGAGCTGAAGGATGCGACTGGATAGTCTTTAGAGATAGATGGGAGGGGTTGAGGAGAGCTGAAGGATGGGACTGGATAGTCTTTAGAGATAGATGGGAGGGGTTGAGGAGAGCTGAAGAATGGGACTGGATAGTCTTTCGAGATAGATGGGAGGGGTTGAGGAGAGCTGAAGGATGGGACTGGATAGTCTTTAGAGATAGATGGGAGGGGTTAAGGAGAGCTGAAGGATAGGACTGGATAGTCTTTAGAGATAGATGGGAGGGGTTAAGGAGAGCTGAGGGATGGGACTGGATAGTCTTTAGAGATAGATGGGAGGGGTTAAGGAGAGCTGAATGATGGGACTGGATAGTCTTTAGAGATAGATGGGAGGGGTTAAGGAGAGCTGAAGGATGGGACTGGATAGTCTTTAGAGATAGATGGGATGGGTTGAGGAGAGCTGAAGGATGGGACTGGATAGTCTTTAGAGATAGATGGGAGGGGTTAAGGAGAGCTGAATGATGGGACTGGATAGTCTTTAGAGATAGATGGGAGGGGTTAAGGAGAGCTGAAGGATGGGACTGGATAGTCTTTAGAGATAGATGGGATGGGTTGAGGAGAGCTGAAGGATAGGACTGGATAGTCTTTAGAGATAGATGGGAGGGGTTAAGGAGAGCTGAAGGATGGGACTGGATAGTCTTTAGAGATAGATGGGAGGGGTTGAGGAGAGCTGAAGGATAGGACTGGATAGTCTTTAGAGATAGATGGGAGGGGTTGAGGAGAGCTGAAGGATGGGACTGGATAGTCTTTAGAGATAGATGGGAGGGGTTGAGGAGAGCTGAAGGATGGGACTGGATAGTCTTTAGAGATAGATGGGAGGGGTTGAGGAGAGCTGAAGGATGGGACTGGATAGTCTTTAGAGATAGATGGGAGGGGTTGAGGAGAGCTGAAGGATGGGACTGGATAGTCTTTAGAGATAGATGGTAGGGGTTGAGGAGAGCTGAAGGATGGGACTGGATCGTCTTTAGAGATAGATGGGAGGGGTTGAGGAGAGCTGAAGGATGGGACTGGAAAGTCTTTAGAGATAGATGGGATGGGTTGAGCTGAAGGATAGGACAGGATAGTCTTTAGAGATAGATGGGAGGGGTTGAGGAGAGCTGAAGGATGGGACTGGATAGTCTTTAGAGATAGATGGGAGGGGTTGAGGAGAGCTGAAGGATGGGACTGGATAGTCTTTAGAGATAGATGGTAGGGGTTGAGGAGAGCTGAAGGATGGGACTGGATCATCTTTAGAGATAGATGGGAGGGGTTGAGGAGAGCTGAAGGATGGGACTGGAAAGTCTTTAGAGATAGATGGGATGGGTTGCGAAGAGCTGAAGGATAGGACAGGATAGTCTTTAGAGATAGATGGGAGGGGTTGAGGAGAGCTGAAGGATAGGACTGGATAGTCTTTAGAGATAGATGGGAGGGGTTGAGGGTAGTTGAAGGATGGGACTGGATAGTCTTTAGAGATAGATGGGAGGGTTTGAGGAGAGCTGAAGGATGGGACTGGATAGTCTTTAGAGATAGATGGGAGGGGTTGAGGAGAACTGAAGGATGGGACTGGATAGTCTTTAGAGATAGATGGGAGGAGTTGAGGAGAGCTGAAGGATGGGACTGGATAGTCTTTAGAGATAGATGGGAGGGGTTGAGGAGAGCTGAAGGATGGGACTGGATAGTCTTTAGAGATAGATGGGAGTGGTTGAGGAGAGCTGAAGGATGGGACTGGATAGTCTTTAGAGATAGATGGGAGGGGTTGAGGGTAGCTGAAGGATAGGACTGGATAGTCTTTAGAGATACATGGGAGGGGTTGAGGGTAGCTGAAGGATGGGACTGGATAGTCTTTAGCGATAGATGGGAGTGGTTGAGGAGAGCTGAAGGATGGGACTGGATAGTCTTTAGAGATAGATGGGAGTGGTTGAGGAGAGCTGAAGGATGGGACTGGATAGTCTTTAGAGATAGATGGGAGGGGTTGAGGGTAGCTGAAGGATGGGAGTAAAAACAAACAAAAGTAACTATTGTATAATATACTGTGTCCATAAAATGTATATAGTATGTACAGTACCATTCAAAAGTTTGGACACACCTTCTCATTCCAGGGTTTTTCTATAGTTTTCTACAGTGTAGAATAAGACATCACAACTATGAAATAACACATATGTAATCATGTAGTAACCAAAAAAAGTTTTCAATCAAAATATATTTTTGATATACAGTATATATTCTTTGCTGTGATGACTCCCTTTGCCTTGATGACAGCTTTGTACACTTTTGGCATTCTCCCAAGCAGCTTCATGAGGTAGTCACCTGGAATGCATTCCAATTAACAGGTGTGCCTTGTTAATTGAAATACAATAATAATAATTGTAATAATAATTCCATCTGACTGTTGAGTAATCTCCTCTTATGCACTCTGGACATGCATGTACCCAACTCACTAACTTGATCATCAGGTCCTAATGGCAGGACTCAGGACTCAGGACTCTGTTGTCCCTCTAACCACTAACATCAATGCAAATGCATTCAAAAGTTACATCAAACACTTATATTCAAAATACTCCCATGCTTTTAAAACTCATGATCAATTTGAAGAAAGAAGTTCAACAGCAGGTTGAAACTGAGTGCTCGTTGTGCTCGTTGTGGATGTTGTTTCAAAGCCGAACCCATCAAAATGGACTTTCTAAGGTGTTGATTCATTCAAAACGCCCATACTATTATAGCTTGTGAATACCATAGGCCTATATATGAACATAATTAAATTAACGATTGTGCAATACATAGCCAATACTCCAAAATTCTCTAAATTCTAGTAATCGTCTTTGAGTTTGGACTGTAGTATTATGCATACTGGATGGTCTGGTTACCTTATGCTATGCTCCAAACTGTCTATCCATTAATCTGTGAGAGAACGTATAGGCCTAGGCGATGCTATTGGTTAATTGATTGTGCCGGGTGGCTTCCAGAGTTAGCCTACAATTATAGTGAATTTGTATTTGATTTGGAATAGCATAGTAATAGGGCCTTTTTTTATATGTTCATAATGAATAGGCTGACACATTACCTTTAGCTAGAGAATATCTCACCACAGTGCATTTCCATCTCCTCCTCTCGCTCCTTCATTCCTTCTATATGCAATCCTGTGTGAAAGCAGAGTTTTGATGGTTGCCACTAACAAGAGGAGGATGAAATTATGATCACTAGATGAGAGAACAGCGTGTGCAGCCTGAGGCAAAGAACAAAGCTCAAGTTCTTTTTGGAACTTTCTCAAATCATCAAAAGCCTGTTGTCGCATCATTGCAGCCCATATTTGTTTTGATTGAAGACATTCTAAGGTTTGTATCATTCACAGCTAAAGTTGCCAAATAACTCTAAATCAAGCATATGTCTACTGTAGCAAATTATAATTTTTACGCTCAAGATAGCCACTTCATATGCCCACTGGATATCTGTTCAATTATATTCTTCATACTATAATATCATATAATGTAAAATAATGACATGGGACTTACAGTTGAAGTCGGAAGTTTACATACACTTAGGTTGGAGTCATTAAAACTAGTTTTTTAACTACTCCACAAATGTCTTGTTAACTTCTTGCGTCGAGCCATCCCGGATCCGGGATCGTGAATACAGCCTCAAGCTCATTACCATAACGCAACATTAACTATTCATGAAAATCGCAAATGAAATGAAATAAATATGCTAGCTCTCAAGCTTAGCCTTTTGTTAACAACACTGTCATCTCAGATTTTCAAAAATATGCTTCTCAACCATAGCAAAACAAGCATTTGTGTAACAGTATTGATAGCTATTGATAGCTAGCGTTAGCATTTAGCGTTAGCATTCAGCAAGCAACATTTTCACAAAAACCAGAAAACCATTCAAATAAAAATAATTTACCTTTGAAGAACTTCTGATGTTTTCAATGAGGAGACTCTCAGTTAGATAGCAAATGTTCAGTTTTTCCTGAAAGATTATTTGTTTAGGAGAAATCGCTCCATTTTGTGCGTCACGTTTAGCTAAGAAAAAAACCTGTATCCAGGATTGTGTAAATCTATCCGCAAGCTCATTAGCATAACACAATGTTAACTATTCATGAAAATCGCAAATGAAATGAAATCACTATGCTAGCTCTCAAGCTTAGCCTTTTGTTAACAACACTGTCATCTCAGATTTAAAAAAATATGCTTCTCAACCATAGCAAAACAAGCATTTGTGTAACAGTATTGATAGCTATTGATAGCTAGCGTTAGCATTTAGCGTTAGCTTTCAGCAGGCAACATTTTCACAAAAACCAGAAAACCATTCAAATAAAATAATTTACCTTTGAAGAACTTTGGATGTTTTCAATGAGGAGACTCTCAGTTTGATAGCAAATGTTCAGTTTTTCCTGAAAGATTATTTGTGCAGGAGAAATCGTTCCGTTTTCTGCGTCATGTTTGGCTACCAAAAAAAACGAAAATTCAGTCATTACAACGCAAACTTTTTTCCAAATTAACTCCATAATATCGACAGAAACATGGCAAACGTTGTTTAGAATCAATCCTCAAGGTGTTTTTCACATATCTATTCAATGATAAGTCACTCGTGGCAGTTTGGTTTCGCCTCTGTTCAAAATGGAAAAATGCACGCACCTGGAGATTACGCAATAGTTTCGACGGAGGACACCGAGCGGACACCTGGTAAATGTAGTCTCTTATGGTCAATTTTCCAATGATATGCCTACAAATACGTCACAATGCTGCAAACACCTTTGGGAAACGACAGAAAGTGTAGGCTCATTCCTTGTGCATTCACAGCCATATAAGGAGACATTGGAACACAGCGCCTCAAAAATCTGGCTCACTTCCTGTATGAAATGTAATCTTGGTTTCGCCTGTAGCATTGGTTCTGTGGCACTCACAGACAATATCTTTGCAGTTTTGGAAACGTCAGAGTGTTTTCTTTCCAAAGCTGTCAATTATATGCATAGTCGAGCATCTTTTTGTGACAAAATATTGCGCTTAAAACGGGCACGTTTTTTAAATCCAATAATGCAATAGCGCCCCATAGGTTGAAGAGGTTAACGAACTATAGTTTTGGCAAGTCAGTTAGGACATCTACTTTGTTCATGACACAAGTCATTTTTCCAGCAATTGTTTACAGACAGATTACTTCACTTATAATTAACTGTATCACAATTGCAGTGGGTCAGACGTTTACATAGACTAAGTTGACTGTGCCTTGAAACAGCTTGGAAAATTCCAGAAAATAATGTCATGGCTTTAGAAGCTTCTGATAGGCCAATTGACATCATTTGAGTCAATTGGAGGTGTACCTCTGGATGTATTTAAAAGCCTACCTTCAAACTCAGTGCCTCTTTGCTTGACATCATGGGAAAATCAAAAGAAATCAGCCGAACACAGAAAAACGTTGTAGACCTCCACAAGTCCGGTTCATCCTTGGGAGCAATTTCCAAATGCCTGAAGGTACCACGTTCATCTGTACAAACAATAGCACGCAAGTATAAACACCATGGGACCACGCAGCCATCATACCGCTCAGGAAGGAGACGCGTTTGTAGAGATTCGTTCCTAGGCGCGTTCCTGTCTCCTAGAAATGAACGTACTTTGGTGTGAAAAGTGCAAATCAATCCCAGAACAACAGCACAGGACCTAGTGGAGTTGCTGGAGGAAACATGTACAAACGTTTCTATATCCACAATCCTATATAACGAGTCCTACATAACCTGAAAGGCCGCTCAGCCATGAAGAAGCCACTGCTCCAAAACCGCCATAAAAATGCCAGACTACGGTTTGCAACTGCACATGGGAACAAAGATCGTACTTTTTGAGAAATGTCCTCTGGTCGTCTGATGAAACAAAATAGAAGTGTTTGGCCATAATGACCATCGTTATGTTTGGAGGAAAAAAGGGGAGGCTTGCAAGCTGAAGAACACCATTCCAATCGTGAAGCACGGGGGTGACAGTATCATGTTGTAGGGGTGCTTTGCTGCAGGAGGGACTGGTGCACTTCACAAAATAGATGGCATCATGACGAAGGAACATTATGTGGATATATTGAAGCAACATCTCAAGACAAGTTAAAGCTTGGAAGTTAAAGCTTGGTCTCAAATGGGTCTTCCAAATGGACAATGACCCCAAGCATACTTCTAAAGTTGTGGCAAAATGGCTTAAGGACAACAAAGTCAAGGTATTGGAGTGTCCATCACAAAGCCCTGACCTAAATCCAATAGAAAATGTGTCGGCAGAACTGAAAAAGCGTGTGTGAGCAAGGAGGCCTACAAATCTGACTCAGTTACACCAGCTCTGTCAGGAGGAATGGGCCAAAATTCACCCAACGTATTGTGGGAAGCTTGTGGAAGGCTACCCGAAATGTTGGACCCAAGTTAAACAATTTAAAAGCAATGCTACCAAATAGTAATTGAGTGTATGTAAACTTCTGACCCACTGGGAATGTGATGAAAGAAATAAAAGCTTTAATATATAATTCACTTCTACTATTATTCTGACATTTTACATTCTTAAAATAAAGTGGTGATCCTAACTGACATAAGACAGGGCGCTTTTACTAGGATTAAATGTCAGGAATTGTGAAAAACTCAGTTTAAATGTGTTTGGCTAAGGTGTAAACTTCCGACTTCAACTGTATAAACATATCTTGTCTGCTAAATGAACTAGCCTACAGTCTATGTCATGGACGCACAGCAAGATAACATACAGTAGGCCAACTCATTTTCAGTTCTTCTGAAATACGTTTTCTTCAGATCATAGGGTTTCTTTAGCCCTGCCTAAAATAATAATGGATTTATTGTGATGGTGTACATGAATTGTATTTATTAGACTTTTATGTTCCAAAGACATCAGCGGCTTGTATGCAGCTTGTATGTGGAGATGCTAAACACGTTCATGTTAATTATCTGTCCATTATCAGACAGACAGACAGACAGACAGACAGACAGACAGACAGACAGACAGACAGACAGACAGACAGACAGACAGACAGACAGACAGACAGACAGACAGACAGACAGACAGACAGACAGACAGACAGACAGACAGACAGACAGACAGACAGACAGACAGACAGACAGACAGACAGACAGACAGACAGACAGACAGACAGACAGACAGACAGACAGACAGACTAACATTTAAACAGACACCTTTAAACAGACTGATATTTAAACAGACATTTAAACAGACTGATATTTAAACAGACATTTAAACAGACTGATATTTAAACAGACATTTAAACAGACTGATATTTAAACAGACAGACAGAAAGAGAGACTAATATTTAAACAGACGGACATACAGACTAACATTTAAACAGACAGACATTTAAACAGACTAACATTTAAACAGACAGACATTTAAACAGACAGACATTTAAACAGCATTTTTCACCTCCCTCAGTGTGATAAGGAGGAGATATGGAGCAGCATGACTCATTGTGCTGCCAGACAGCAGCAGAAGCAGATTAGACTAGAACATGTATCTAAACCAGCCCGGAGAAGGAATATGGAACTAGCTAGCAGTCTGTGGTTAGCGTTAGCTAATGTTAGTGTTACCTCAAAGCCTCTCTGGGGATGGAGCTACCTGTCTGTCACACCTTCCAGGACACAGTGTGTCTACACAGTCGGAGGCTTCATAATACATACTACATGACCAAAAGTATGTGAACACCTTTTCATTGAATATCTCATTCCAAAATCATGGGCATTCATATGGATTTGGTCTCCCCTTTGCTGCTATAACAGCCTCCACTATCCTGGGAAGGCTTTCAATGGATGTTGGACATTGTTGCAGGGACTTGCTTCCATTCAACCACAAGACCATAGTGGTTGAGGTCGGGCACTGATGTTGGGCGATTAGGCCTGGCTCGCAGTCGGTATTCCATTTCATCCCAAATGTGTTCGAGGGGGTTGAGGTCAGGGCTCTGTTCAGGCCAGTCAAGTTCTTCCACACCGATCTCAACAAACCATTTCTTTATGGACCTCGCTTTATGCATGGGGAAATTGTCATGCTGAAACAGGAAAGGGTCTTCCCCGAACTGTTGCCACAAAGTTGGAAGCATAAAATCGTCTAGATTCTAATATATAATAATAATAATATATGCCATTTAGCAGACGCTTTTATCCAAAGCGACTTACAGTCATGTGTGCATACATTCTACGTATGGGTGGTCCCGGGGATCGAACCCACTACGCTGGCGTTACAAGCGCCATGCTCTACCAACTGAGCTGTCATTGTATGTTCTAGCATTAAGATTTCCCTTCACTGGAACTGTTATGCAGGTGAATGAGGACCCAAAAGCGACTTGGCGAAAACAGAGTCTTTATTCCAGTAAAGGAAAATAGGCAATACTCCTGGACAATCAGAGCAGAAAACAAAACATAAAAAACTTAATTCCACTCGTAGTGACGAGGACAGACTGGAGACTCGACCATTAACTGTAGGTTGCCTCGGGAAGGCACCGACCGTAGCAGACTCAGACACCTGCTCACACGCAGCATCTGAGGGAAACAAGACACGACAGGGCGAGACAAAGACACAGCACGGCGAACAATATACAAGGATCCGACAGGACAGAAACGGAAAACAAGGGGAGAAATAGGGACTCTAATCAGAGGGCAAGATAAGGAACAGGTGTGAAAAGACTAGATGATTGAGTAGGGGAATAGGAACAGCTGGGAGCAGGAACGGAACGATAGAGAGAAGAGAGAGAGGGAGGGAGAGAGAAAAAAGGGAACGAACCTAATAAGACCAGCAGGGGGAAAACGAACAGAAGGGAAAGCAAAATGACAAGACAATATAAGACAAAACATGACAGGAACTAAGGGGCCTAGCTACCACCCCAGATCGCTATTCCTCCTCCACCAAACTTTACATTTGGCAGTATGCATTGGGGCAGGTAGCATTCGCCAAACCCAGAACTGTCTGTCGGACTACCAGATGGTGAAGCATCACTCCAGAGAACAGGTGATCTTAGTCTTGTGTGGGGCTGCTCGGCCATGGAAACCCGTTTCATGAAGTCCCCTGACGAACAGTTCTTGTGCTGATGTTGCTCCCAGAGGCAGTTTGGAACTCTGTAGGGAGTGTTGCAAACAAGGACAGATGATGTTGTGCTCCTAGACATTTCCACCTCACAATAACAGCACTTTCATTTATCTGTTATTTTACCAGGTAAGTTGCTTGAGAACGTGTTCTCATTTACAACAACAACCTGGGGAATAGTTACAGATTGGGAATTTAGCCAGGACACCAGGGTTAACACCCCTACTCTTATGATACGTGCCATGGGATCTTCAATGACCTCAGAGAGTCAGGAGTCAGGACACCCATTTAAGGTCCCATCCGAAAGACGGCACCCTACACAGGGCAATGGGATATTTTTTAGACCAGAGGAAAGAGTGCCTACTACGTGCCCTCCAACACCACTTCCAGCAGCATCTGGTCTCCCATCCAGGGACTGACCAAGGCCAACCCTGCTTAGCTTCAGAAGCAAGCCAGCAGTGGTAAGCAGGGTGGTATGCTGCTGGCCCACTTACAGTTGAATGGCTCTAGCAGGACAGAAATTTGACGAACTTGCTTGTTGGAAAGGTGGCATCCTATGACGGTGCCATGTTGAAAGTCACTGAGCTCTTCAGTAATGCAATTCCACTGCCAGTGTTTGTCTATGGAGATTGCATGGCTCTGTGCTCAGGTGTGGCTGAAATAACCAAATCCACTAATCATACTTTTGTATATATAGTGTAATTAATGTACAGTACATACTTTAATACACACATTGAATGAACTATAAACTCCATAATAATTCATGTACATAAATTAATACACAAATGAATATTTAATTCTGTTAATTAGTTACAGTACATAAGGTTTGGCCAGTTGAACCCTGGCCAGTATGTGTGCGGGAGAGTGGGTGTAGTGTGTGGGTGGAATAGAGCAGTAGCAGAGTGTGTAGTGAGTGGGTGGATCCAGTGGGAGGATGTCTCAGTGGGTGGGCTGGACAGCTGGTGGTGGGAGGAGGAAGACACAACTAACTTCAGATAAGAGGAAGTGAAGGCAAAGTGCTGTTGCGAGTACGGCACAGCACACTCATTGTAATAAAAAGGAAAACACAAGCCACTGAATAAACATGTCATTTAGTGTGTGTCTGACTGCGTGTGTCTGTCTGTGAGTCTGTGTGTCTGATTCCGGGTGGGTCTGACTCTAGCCCCGTTAATATATGGTGCTAACATGGGTCCGTCCTGATCTTGTCTACATACTGATAGTGCCCACATGTCCAGAAATGTGTCTACACATGGTATAATAATGTGTCTGTTATCCGTCTGCATTGTCACAAGAGTTCCTGGTCCTTTCATTTATGCAAATGATTTCACAGCTATTCCTTCAGAATAACATTAATTTATTGTAAGACACATATTGATGTAGTCAGTCAATGGTGCCATCTCTCAATGATTTGAGAGGGAGGAATAATGACGATTTAAATGGTTTCTTTGTACAGATCGGCCTACACTAGTAGGATATCCAGACACAATGTGTGTCTGACTACCTCTGGAGTTGGGCAGGATGATCTGTGTCTTTTGAGTGTCTACACCTGTCAAAAAAATGTGGGCACAATCGGGAATGTGGACAAGATCAGGACAAAGGACTCAAGTTAGAACCAGGTATAAACGGGGCTTCTGTATCTATCTATCTGTCTGTCTGTGCGTCTGTGCGTCTAACAGCATGCGTGTGTTTGACTGACAGGTCCAGAACATCACCCAGTCCATGGAGTTGCTGGACCTGCGGACCAACAGGGACCTTCAGTATGTGAGGAACACAGAGAGCCAGATGAAGGCTGTAGACGTCAAGCTGAAGACTGCCTCAGACAACCCCCGAAGCCTCAACCCCAAGAGCTTACAGGTAACGCACATGACATGCGTGCATGTGTCCATTCATCTGTACTGAAATACAATCACACAGGTTTCTTTCTACGTGAAGCATATTTCTAAACTGTGTATGTGAACTTTCTGATAAGAACTGTCTATAGGAACATCCTGGACTCTCAGCACAAGCTTTATAACGTATACTTACTACAGCTTCCTCTACATCACAACACATAATGACACACTAACACTCACATAGCTTATCTTCATCTGCTATTTCAGTGTAATTGAGTCATGTACAGGAGGCAATTTGAGCACAATCAAATGTACCTACATTATTAAAACCCCACTACCAAGCGTAAGTGTTTCTCTCTCTCTCTCTCTCTCTCTCTCTCTCTCTCTCTCTCTCTCTCTCTCTCTCTCTCTCTCTCTCTCTCTCTCTCTCTCTCTCTCTCTCTCTCTCTCTCTCTCTCTCTCTCTATCTCTTAGTTAACAGCCATATATATTCACATTTATCTCATCCTTATCTTCCTACAAGCGGAATCTCA
Organism: Oncorhynchus gorbuscha; assembly: GCF_021184085.1. Lineage (NCBI taxonomy): Eukaryota > Metazoa > Chordata > Actinopteri > Salmoniformes > Salmonidae > Oncorhynchus > Oncorhynchus gorbuscha. Next base: position 32,341,218 of record NC_060198.1, on the reverse strand, counting down.
GGCTCCATTATCAGACTGCGTTTTCTGTCTTGCTGTCAGCTGGTCCTTCTCACACGTTTCTTACACTCTGCGGATATTAGATGGACCATGAAATGGTTTGATTAAAAGATGCTTTGATAAATGCCTAATGCATAAAGCCTGATTTACTGCTGGGCCTCTGCACGGCAACAGGGATGGGCCTGGGGAATGGCCCTGTCGGTGTTTCTCTCTCAACACGTTTTATTATTAAAGTCACTGCAATGTTTACAAAAATCCCCCCCCCCCATTCATCAACACATCTTAATAACACTAGCATATGCCAAGGCATGCAAATTCCAATAGCTTTCCAAGTGTGAATAAATACTCATTCACAATCCAATGGGTCCAGAACAAACTGCGTAAGTCTAAAAGCTGCATTTGACTTTCTGTGAGACAGCCTGATGAATGTGTGGGGCTCAACGTCGCCGTTGGTAGAGCACGGGAGATTAACGAGAGGGAATTTTTGCGGCTCGAACGGGGGAAAATGAGATTTATAATGTGGCGCTGTGGGGCTGAGAGCTGCTCCATCACCAGATTTACGATAAACCTTAACAAGGAGAAAACAGCCCCCCCTGTGGTGGACTAGGTTTATTGATGTGCCTGCTGCTCCTAACAGCCTCACAGCACAGGACTGCATCCACGCACCATAGCAGGCAACCTCTCCTCTCCTGCTGCCCCCTTCATCAATACACCGTTGGCCTATGAGAAATCAGCCCCACCACCTCCCTGACAGCAGATCAGTCATGGATGTGGAGCTGAGGCTAGGATAGGATAGGTGGCGTAGGTCCCCGGATGAGGAAGAATGCATTGGAGAATGAAACAATAGAGTCCAGGATCAGCAATGTGTATGAAAACACATTTGGGGATTCGTCATGAGAACGGTAACTAGTTCTGACATTGGAATGCAGTCGGTACCAGCACGCACACAAATCTGCCCTTCTGTTTGCTATGAGTGTGGCTCCTCTCTCTCACTCCTCTTCCTACTGTTTTTCTAATCTAATTTTCCTCTTTGTCACCCCTCTCTCCCTCTCTCCATCCGACCCGCAGGAGTTGAAGGACAAGGTGACCCAGCTGCTCCCCCTACTGCCGGTGTTGGAGCAGTACAAGACGGACGCCCGTCAGATCAGCCGGGTGAGGGAGGAGGTGAGGAACCTGTCGCTGGTGCTCATGGCCATCCAGGAGGAGATGGGAGCCTACGACTACGAGGAGCTGAGACACAGGGTCCTGCTGCTGGAGACCAGGCTCCACTCCTGCATGCAGAAACTGGGTGAGGAGGGTGGAGGGGGGGGGGGGTTGGTATCTGTGGAGATCCATAAATATCCATAAAGGTAAAGATCCATGATGACAGTATACTGATAGAAAGATGCTGACATCCCAACAGCATTGAATGTCTCCTGGCTTGTCATGGACTACTCTACTATGACTGGTTGGAGGTATTCTTCGTGTACATAATATAATACTGCGAGGGCTATTCACATTGACTAGGCAATGTAAGAAAAACCTAAGACAGATCATTTGGAATATGTTCAGGCTAAACGTATTTGTTCACAACCTGAGATGCTGTTGGATTTAGAATAAAGGACATACTGTTTTTCTCAATGAATAGTGAAGCAGTGCTCTCTGAAAGCACTATTATAAATACCAGAGTTCATAGGTTGCCACCTTTCCACCAGTGTACTATCACCAAGAGCAATGTGAAATGTAGCTACAGTAGCTGAGACGCAGGCGATTAATGGTCAACATTCTAGTGATGTTCATGCTCAGTACTAGTATTAAGCTGGATAAATGATCCAGTAATGGCCTAGACACGCCCAGATAAAGTATCATTCTCATGTAATATGTGGAGCTAAACTGATGATTTGACAAAATCCTGCATATATATACTGATGATTTAACAGAAAAGGGGATTTGCAGCTGAAATGTTGCCTTTAACTGTTTAATATTTCACAATATTCTCTGTGTGTGTGTGTGTGTGTGTATGTGTGCGTGTGCGTGTGCGTGTGCGTGTGTGTGTGTGTGTTTCAGGCTGTGGGAAGTTGACCGGCGTCAGTAACCCCATCACCATCCGTGCGTCAGGGTCAAGATTCGGCTCCTGGATGACTGACACCATGATCCCTAGTTCAGACAACCGGGTAAGTTTTCAACATGAACGCCACGCACGAACACGTTGGATTCACTTCCCTTGTGGGGACCAAAACATTGATTCCCATTCAAAATCCTATTTACTCTAACCCCTAAACCTAACCCCAACCCTTAACCTAACCTTAACCCTTACCTTAACCCCTAAAACTAAACCTAACCTTAACCCTAATTATAACCCTAATTGTAACCCTAAGCCTAATCCTTAAACCTAAAAAAGCCCTTTTCCTTGTGGGGACCGACAAAATGCCCCCACTCAGAATTGTCCTTGTTTTACTATCCTTGTGAGGTCTTCTGGTCACCAGAAGGATAGTAAACACCAAACCACACACACACACACACACACACACACACACTGACTCCTGACCCCCAACACAGAGTGTATCACATGGCTTAGACTACAGCTCCACAGGACCCTCACAGGGGGGTTGTATGCTGTAATGCTACTTTGGTGACAGACTATTTTGCCTACAGTCTGTCAGACTCCTGAGAGTCACTGAGAGCTGAGTCACTGATGGATGGCAGCCCTCCCTCCTCTCTCTCTCTCTCCCCCTCTCTCCCTCTCTCCCTCTCTCCTGTCCCACCCCGTCACAGCCACAGTACGCCTGCTGATTAATCATTCTGTCATGGGTGAAGAAATGAACGAGTTGTTTAAGCAGAAGTTTCTCCAATCACCTGGGTAATTACCAGCAGTGTGACTGCCAGCCGAGCAGCAGAGACTGAGACAAGGCTGAGAGCCTGGACACAGATGATATAGTAATGGGTTTTCCTAATTGGAGATGACATGTGGTCGCACGTTAACAAGACCCTCTGGTGTAGAGTGGAGAGGAAAGGAGAGGATAGGAGAGGAGGACAGGGGGAGAGGAGAGGGAGGACAGGAGAAGAGGAGAGGGAGGACAGGGAGTGGTAGAAGGGAAGAGGAGAGGAGAGGAGAGGAGAGGAGAGGAGAGGAGAGGAGAGGAGAGGAGAGGAGAGGAGAGGAGAGGAGGAGGGAGAGAGAGGAGAGGAGAGGAGAGGAGAGGAGAGGAGAGGAGAGGAGAGGAGAGGAGAGGAGAGGAGAGGAGAGGAAGTGGAGGGAGGAGTTAAGAGAGGGGAGGGGATGTGTGGAGGGGGAGAGGAATGGGGGATAGAAGAAATTAGGTAAGAGAGAGATTAGCGGAGGAGAGGACAGACGTTTTGTTCCGTGGGGGAAAAATGAAGATGGCCTTTCTCATCTAAACACTGTCATCATGTCCCAGACTAAATAGATGGAATGTTGTGTTGTAGGTCATCGTCTCCCCCATGCAGACTACTGTGTTTAATGAGCACGCTGCTCACTGACATCACGTTAGAATTCACATCAGTCACTGATCCTATAGCCCATATACTGTACATCCAAGGAGTATCACATTAACACCCATATCCATCACTGTGATCACCTTTGGGAGCTGAAATGTCATTGGCTCCTGAGAGTGAAATGTCATTTGCGCCATACTGCCTCCCAAATGCTACATGACAAAAAACCTCTCTCTCAGACATGCCTGTCTGCCTATGCGTGTCTCAACTAGGGCTCAAGCAAAGCGCCTCCATGCTCTAGAGACTCGTTTAACAGTGAAAACGGGAAATAATACTTAATGCTCTATAATCTTCCCTCCTCCATAATTCAGCTGCTATTCCAGCACCACCCCGGCTCCTGTCCTCCCTCCCTCCATCCCTCCCTCCGGGGATCAGCCTGAAAGCAAGTAGTTAGGACCTAAATCCTTGCATGATACATTAAGAGCAAAAAGTACACATGTGAGCTGACTGTGGTTTAATTGAATCAATTAATAGTGGAGAGGCCAGGGGATGAGTGGAGATTGGGTCATAAAGGGGGCTGATCTGTCAATGTCCTGATCCAGTCATTCTCAGTAGAGAGAGAAAAGACAGAAAGAGACGCTAAAAGGATTGATTTTCTGTAAGTGTGGACTGGAAAAGGGCAGAGAGCAGAGAGCAGTGTGGTTGGCTGGGCTGACTGCAGAGCAGAGAATACAGACAACTTCTTCACTCCCACACACACACACACACACACACACAGTGTACAGCTAACATTGTGGGGACACACAATTCAGTCCCATTCAAAATCCACTTATCCCTAACCATTAACCCTAACCCTAACTGTATTCTTACCCATCCCTAACCCTAACCTTATTTCTAACCCTAACCTTAACCCAAAAACTTAACCTTAACATTAACCTTAACCCTAAACCTAACCCTAGCTCCTAACCCTAACCTTAACCCAAAAACCTAACCTTAACCCTAACCCTAAACCTAACCCTATCTCCTAACCTTTACCGTAACCCAAAAACCTAACCTTAACCCTAACCCTAAACCTAACCCTACCTCCTAACCCTAACCTTAACCCAAAAAACTAACGTTAACCCTAACCCTAAACCTAACCCTAGCTCCTAACCCTAAAACTAACCCTAGCTCCTAACCCTAACCCTAGAACTAACCCTAGCTCCTAACCCTAAACCTAACCCTAGCTCCTAACCCTAAAACTAACCCTAGCTCCTAACCCTAAAACTAACCCTAGCTCCTAACCCTAACCCTAGAACTAACCCTAGCTCCTAACCCTAACCATAAGACTAACCCTAGCTCCTAACCCTAACCCTAAAACTAACCCTAGCTCCTAACCCTAACCCTAAAACTAACCCTAGCTCCTAACTCTAACCCTAAAACTAACCCTAGCTCCTAACCCTAACCCTAAAACTAACCCTAGCTCCTAACCCTAACCCTAAAACTAACCCTAGCTCCTAACCCTAAACCTTAACGTAATTCTAACCCTAACACTAATTCTTAACCTATCTTAACCCTAAACCCCCTAGAAATAGAATTTGACCTTGTGGGGACTAAAAACATTTTTGTTTGTGGGGACTTCTGAATAGTTAAACATGTCCACACACACACACGCACGCACACACACACAAGAGATCAATAGCACTGTACGCACTGCACGTACACCACACAAACACACTCAAATGCACACACCTACGCTCACTCGTATGAACAAACACACACTTTGCTCAGGGCACCGCCGTAGGCAGTTTATCCAGGAAGAAAGACCACACTGACACTCTATGCCTGAAGATCAGACACCTCTGATGTAATGGAGCACAACGCTATCACTATGTTTACACCCTCTTTGTCTCTCTAGGTGTGGTCCATGGATGGCTACTTTAAAGGTCGTCGTGTCCTGGAGTACCGCACCCTAAACGACTTCATGAAAGGCCAGAACTTCGTTCAGCACCTGCTGCCCCACCCCTGGGCGGGGACCGGCCATGTGGTCTACAACGGCTCCCTGTACTACAACAAGTACCAGAGCAACATCATCATCAAGTACCACTTCAGGTCCCGCAGTGTTCTGGTGCAGCGCAGTCTCAGTGGGGCCGGCTACAACAACACCTTCCCCTACTCCTGGGGAGGCTCCTCAGACATCGACCTGATGGCAGACGAGAACGGCTTGTGGGCCGTCTACACCACCATCCCCAACGCCGGCAACATCGTCATCAGCCGCCTGGAGCCGCAGAGCCTGGAGGTGCTGCAGACGTGGGACACAGGGTTCCCCAAGCGCAGCGCCGGAGAGTCTTTCATGATCTGTAGCACGCTGTACGTCACCAACTCCCACCTGGCCGGGGCTAAGATCTACTTCGCCTACTACACCAACTCCTCTAGCTACGAGTACACAGACATCCCCTTCCATAACCAGTACTCCCACATCTCCATGATGGACTATAACCCCAGGGAGAGGGTGCTGTACACCTGGAACAACGGACACCAGGTGCTCTACAATGTCACTCTGTTCCAGGTCGTTAAGACCGCTGGGGACTAGAGACACCAGGGGTGGCTGGTGTCATTTTACATCAGAGGACGGGCCTATTGTAATGGACGGAATAGAATGAATGGAACGATATCAAACAAGCATTCCATTGATTCCATTCCAGTCATTGCTATGAGCCGTCCTCCGTTCACAAGCCTCCAGAGACACCCCGAGCTAGCCTGGTCTCGGGTCTGTTGTGCTGTCTTGACAACTCCTAGTGTGACATTGACCATATGTGTTGGAAAGATAGCACAGATCTGGGACCAGGCTAACCCAGAGGCAGAGTCAGACCGAACACACAACAAAACTATAATGCTGTTATGGAGAGGGGGGGCAGACAGATGGACGGAAGGAGGCTTGGACTTTTTTAAAGCATTCCAATCTTCTTCATAGACTGCTGTTATTCATTCGGGAAAAAATACACTCCGACAGCAAGGTCAGTAGATATATACAGACTTTCTGATTTTCTTTTCTGTGATGAGTAAGCATGGTTCTTTTTATTTGTGATGAGAAATAAATATCAACCTTTACCATTTCAAACGTTGTCCTTTATTGTGGCTCCTGCCTCTTGAGTAGAGTACGTCCACCAGTATTCTCTTTGAGAGCTGAAATAGCTCATTTTTAAAATTGATTTTCATTATGAAAGCTCCATTTCCTTCAATAATCATTCTAACGGGACAGAAGAAACAACACTCAAAATACCATGTCCATCTTGAGCTCTCACTACCTGGAGATCTCAAAGAATACAGCCTCAATGTTGTTGTTTCCAAGGTGATCACTCTGTGAAGGAACAAGAGTGGTCATAAATAGTGTGGATGAAAAGGAAAGAGGTGTGAAGGGATTGGAGAGTGTGAGAGCGAGAGCGAGAGAGAGATATGAAAATTGTAAAGATAAATGTGACAACATTAGCATTGAGGCAGAGAACTGACATCCCAGGCAACACTGACTCCAACTGTTGCTGTTTGCGTTTGGCGTCTCTTTAAAAGTGCACAGCTCTTCTCCAGCCCCCGCTGCACTACAATGGACAGACAGACACACTCAGTATGACACCACCTGCATAAACAGTGACCTTTTAACTGTGTTCCAGTTCATTCAATGACACATAAAATCAAAACTCCCAACAAAATATTCTAAAATCCCCCTTGGCATTTCAGGTTTATCTCTGAAAGGCAGAGGAGTTTGGATAGAGACAATTTTATTTTCATTTTATTCATTTATACAGGTTGAGACGAAATCAGATCTCTTTTTAGAAGAGACCCAGGAGAAAGAAACAGGAGGATGAGGTGGTGAGGGGAAGCCCTGGGTTACCATGGTGATCTGATTCTCTGGTAGGTGACCTTTCTATTGGTCAGCCTTCATGCAGTCCATGACCCGATGAGTTCACAGACAAGAGCAAGGCTGACATTTCACTAGCAGAAGGACGTGTGGGAACGCAGGACAATACGAAAACTCAGACGATGAACTCAAAACACAAAGGAGCTGTCTCAATAGCTTTCCTTTGAGACTTCACGTAGACACAAATCAATCTAATTCAGCATGGAGGATAACACAGGCCGTATCTCCCACAGAGTATTGGTCTCATGTAAAAAAAATAAAAAGCTTTTATTACGGTATGGTTACTCCCAGTGGCGCTCGAAATGGCACACTGCACCCCATAGAGCTCTGGTCCAAAGTAATGGACTTTATAGGCAATAGGGTGCCATTTTGGATGCACCCCCTGAGAGACAGTCCACTAAGAGAGGCTGTGTTTCATGACAAGGTCCAATTGTTCATCCATCCGAGTTGAGCGGAGAGGAAGGACACGTACAGCTGTGATGAAACGGAGGAAATAATAATCATTTTGGGATCTTAACAGTTGCCCATTTTAAATATGCATACACACACTGTAGAGCTACAGCTGAAGTCTGAAATTTACTTAGGTTGGAGTCATTAAAACTCGTTTTTCAACCACTCCATAAATTTCTTGTTAACAAACTATAGTTTTGGCAAGTCGGTTAAGACATCTACTTTGTGCATGACAAGTCATTTTTACAACAATAATTTACAGACAGATTATTTCACTTCTAATTCACTGTATGACAATTCCAGTGGGTCAGACGTTTACATACACTAAGTTGACTGCCATTAAACAGCTTGGAAAATTCCAGAAAATGATGTCATGGCTTTAGAAGCTTCTGATAGGCTAATTGACATCATTTGAGTCAATTGGAGGTGTACCTGTGGACGTATTTCAAGACCTACCTTCAAACTCAGTGCCTCTTTGCTTGACATCATGGGAAAATCAAAAGAAATCAGCCAAGACCTCAGAAAAAAATTGTAGACCTCCACAAGTCTGCTTCATCCTTGGGAGCAATTTCCAAATGCCTGAAGGTACCACTTTCATCTGTACAAACAATAGTATGCAAGTATAAACACCATGGGACCACGCAGCCGTCATACCGCTCAGGAAGGAGACGCATTCTGTCTCTTAGAGATTAACGTACTTTGCTGTGAAAAGTGCAAATCAATCCCAGAATAATAATAATAATAATAATAACAGCAAAGGACCTTGTGAATATGCTTGGAGGAAACAGGTACAAAAGTATCTATATCCTGTATCGACATAACCAGAAAGGCCGCTCAGCTAGGAAGAAGCCACTGCTCCAAAACCGCCATAAAAAAGCCAGACTATGGTTTGAAACTGCACATGGCGACAAAGATCGAATTTTTTGAGAACTGTCCTCTGGTCTGATGAAGCAAAAATAGAAGTGTTTGGCCATAATGACCATCGTTATGTTTGGAGGAAAAAGGGGGAGGCTTGCAAGCCGAAGAACACTATCCCAACCGTGAAGCATGGTGGTGACAGTATCATGTTGTAGGGATGCTTTGCTGCAGGAGGGGACTGGTGCTCTTCACAAAATATATAGCATCATGAGGAAGGAACATTATGTGGATATATTGAAGCAACATCTCAAGACATCAGTCAGGAGGAATGGGCCAAAATTCACCCAACTTATTGTTGGAAGCTTGTGGAAGGCTTGACCCAAGTTAAACAATTTAAAGGCAATGCTACCGAATACTAATTGAGTGTATGTAAACTTCTGACCCACTGGGAATGTGATGAAAGAAATAAAAGCTGAAATAAATAATTATCTTTACTATTATTCTGACATTTCACATTCTTAAAATAAAGTGGTGATCCTAACTGAACTAAAACAGGGAATGTTTACTAGGATTAAGTGTCAGGAATTGTCAACAGCCTCCTGTGACACATGTATTTCCAAAACCTTAAAATTATAATTTCTATCTTACATCCTCCTAAACAATCATATCCACCCAAAGGAAACTCTAATATATATAATGTCACCGTTTTCAGGCTTTATTTCAACAAACTTCTGCTTCAATTAGAGGATTTTGGTCCATAACATGGCTCTGCCCATTGGAAGCCTCAGGCAAGGATTCAGTCAATTGCAGATAGTGACTTTCCAGAAATGTGTTTGATCTGCATAGCAACATGTCCTGGATGGAGGGAGATGGAGGCTTGATTTAGAAACCGCCAGTCCGTAGCGTTCAACTCATTAAAGTGATCCAGAGCACACAACCAGACTGACAATCTCTACAAGTGTCAACTCCCTCTATCCAGGACATGCTGCTGTGCAAATCAAACACTTCACACTTCTCAAAGTGATATCCTGAAAAATCCACTATCTGTGATTGATTGGATCCTAGCGTTAATGCAATCCAAGGAGAGAAGTTTGAACCATGAAGTGGCATAGTAAGAGTTCATTCACTCAGAGCTAGCTGCCTATAAGCATGCATGTCTACTCTGCTCTGCTCTGCACGCACTCGCTCTGATTGACTCATATAATAGTGGGAGACAGTGTGATGGAGAGGAGAGGGGCAGAGCTGAATGGGGAGAAGACAGAGAGAGAAACAGTCCCATCCACACTGGTCCCTGAGAGTTGTGAGAGCCCGTTCCCATCCCACCACCATGGGGAGGCAGGGTAGCCTAGTGGTTAGAGTGTTGGACTAGTAACCGCAAGGTTGCAAGTTCGAATCCCTGTGCTGACAAGGTACAAACCTGTCATCTTGCCCCTGAATAGGCAGTTAACCCACTGTTCCTAGGCTGTCATTGAAATAACTGACTTGCCTATTCAAATGAATCATGCATCTGTCTTGTGGAGGGGCAGAAGAAAACGTCTATTATACATATAAAGCTGCTGTGTCGTTTGTCTGAAGCAGCAAAGATTCCCTGCTGTTAAACTAAGACTTACAGTGCGGTATGCAAGCTCTGACAGCTGCTTTATATCCAGCCAATTAAACCATCAGTTCTATCCTGCCTGCTATACTGAACCGGAGGGAGGTACACATACACACAGTTACACTGCCATATTCCTTCTCTTCAGATTGTCCTACAGTATCTTCATAACTCTGGATGGACACTCTCTCCCTAGAGTACAGAAGAGAGAGGGAGAGATGGAAATGAAAGATGTCTCCCGAGAGACCCTCTCCTTTAACTGGTGTGTTTAATAGCGTTTTGGAGCAGCCATCGATCCTCCCAGCTCTATAGTCTAATTAGGATCTGTGAAGGACAGTAAAGCTGTAGCAGTATTCTGGGGCACAGCCATGGATCGTTTGGTTTTACACCTGTGATGTTCTGACATGGCACACTTCATTGAGACAGTGAAGATTTGACATGAAATGTAGCTGATGGGGGTGGGGCCACGTGGACTCCTGCTCCCCCAATCTCCCTCTGTATTTACGCTGCTGTAGGTTAGTGGACAGGGCAGAGGGCTCGGCCGCACAGCGGAAGGAAGCAGCTGGGGTCAGGGCTAATGTTAGGGTTAGGGTAGAAAAAGGAGATGTGGCCTGACCTGCCTCAAGACACGAAAAGGATGAAGGGCTCTATTCAGTCTGTATCACGGAAGCATAACAGATGGCGCAATATAAATGTGAAGGTTAGAGTTAGGGCTGAACCGGGGTGTGGACATGAAGTTAGGGTAGGGCTGAACCGGGGTGTGGACATGAAGCTAGGGTAGGGATGAACCGGGGTGTGGACATGAAGTTAGGGTAGGGATGAACCGGGGTGTGGACATGAAGTTAGGTTAGGGCTGAACCGGGGTGTGGACATGAAGCTAGAGTAGGGATGAACCGGGGTGTGGACATGAAGTTAGGGTAGGGATGAACCGGGGTGTGGACATGAAGCTAGGGTAGGGATGAACCGGGGTGTGGACATGAAGCTAGGGTGGGGATGAACCGGGGTGTGAACATGAAGCTAGGGTAGGGATGAACCGGGGTGTGGACATGAAGCTAGGGTAGGGACGAACCGGGGTGTGGACATGAAGATAGGGTAGAGATAGGGTTAGAGTTAGGGCTGAACCGGGGTGTGGACATGAAGTTAGGGTAGGGATAGGGTTAGAGTTAGGGCTGAACCGGGTGTGGACATGAAGCTAGGGTAGGGATAGGGTTAGAGTTAGGGCTGAACCGGGGTGTGGACATGAAGCTAGGGTAGGGATAGGGTTAGAGTTAGGGCTGAACCGGTGTGTGGACATGAAGCTAGGGTAGGGATGAACTGGGGTGTGGACATGAAGCTAGGGTAGGGATGAACCAGGGTGTGGACATGAAGCTAGGGTAGGGATGAACTGGGGTGTGGACATGAAGCTATGGTAGGGATGAACTGGGGTGCGGACATGAAGCTAGGGTAGGGATAGGGTTAGAGTTAGGCCTGAACCCGGGGTGTGGACATGAAGCTAGGGTAGGGATGAACTGGGGTGTGGACATGAAGCTAGGGTAGGGATGAACTGGGGTGTGGACATGAAGCTAGGGTAGGGATAGGGTTAGAGTTAGGGCTGAACCGGGGTGTGGACATGAAGCTAGGGTAGGGATGAACTGGGGTGTGGACATGAAGCTAGGGTAGGGATGAACTGTGGTGTGGACATGAAGCTAGGGTAGGGATAGGGTTAGAGTTAGGGCTGAACAGGGGTGTGGACATGAATCTAGGGTAGGGCTGAACCGGGGTGTGGACATGAAGCTAGGGTAGGGATAGGGTTAGAGTTAGGGCTGAACCGGGGTGTGGACATGAAGCTAGGGTAGGGATAGGATTAGAGTTAGAGCTGAACCGGGGTGTGGACATGAAGCTAGAGTAGGGATGAACCGGTGTGTGGACATGAAGTTAGGGTAGGGATGAACCGGGATGTGGACATGAAGTTAGGGTAGGGATGAACCGGGGTGTGGACATGAAGCTAGGGTAGGGATGAACCGGGGTGTAGACATGAAGCTAGGGTAGGGATGAACCGGGGTGTGGACATGAAGCTAGGGTAGGGATGAACTGGGGTGTGAACATGAAGCTAGGGTGGGGATGAACCGGGGTGTGGACATGAAGCTAGGGTAGGGATGAACTGGGGTGTGGACATGAAGCTAGGGTAGGGATGAACCGGGGTGTGGACATGAAGCTAGGGTAGGGATAGGGTTAGAGTTAGAGCTGAACCGGGGTGTGGACATGAAGCTAGGGTAGGGATAGGGTTAGAGTTAGGGCTGAACCGGGTGTGGACATGAAGCTAGGGTAGGGATAGGGTTAGAGTTAGGGCTGAACCGGGGTGTGGACATGAAGCTAGGGTTGGGATGAACCGGGGTGTGGACATGAAGCTAGGGTAGGGATGAACCAGGGTGTGGACATGAAGCTAGGGTAGGGATGAACTGGGGTGTGGACATGAAGCTAGGGTAGGGATGAACTGGGGTGTGGACATGAAGCTAGGGTAGGGATAGGGTTAGAGTTAGGGCTGAACTGGGGTGTGGACATGAAGCTAGGGTAGGGATGAACTGGGGTGTGGACATGAAGCTAGTGTAGGGATGAACTGGGGTGTGGACATGAAGCTAGGGTAGTGATAGGGTTAGAGTTAGGGCTGAACTGGGGTGTGGACATAAAGCTAGGGTAGGGATGAACCTGGGTGTGGACATGAAGCTAGGGTAGGGATAGGGTTAGAGTTAGGGCTGAACCGGGGTGTGGACATGAAGCTAGGGTAGGGATAGGATTAGAGTTAGGGCTGAACCGGGGTGTGGACATGAAGCTAGGGTAGGGATAGGGTTAGAGTTAGGGCTGAACTGGGGTGTGGACATGAAGCTAGGGTAGGGATGAACCGGGGTGTGGACATGAAGCTAGGGTAGGGATGAACTGGGGTGTGGACATGAAGCTAGGGTAGGGATGAACCGGGGTTTGGACATGAAGCTAGGGTAGGGATGAACTGGGGTGTGGACATGAAGCTAGGGTAGGGATGAACCGGGGTGTGGACATGAAGCTAGGGTAGGGATGAACCGGGGTGTGGACATGAAGCTAGGGTAGGGGAGGGTTAGAGTTAGAGCTGAACCGGGGTGTGGACATGAAGCTAGGGTAGGGATAGGGTTAGAGTTAGGGCTGAACCGGGGTGTGGACATGAAGCTAGGGTAGGGATGTACTGGGGTGTGGACATGAAGCTAGGGTAGGGATAGGGTTAGAGTTGGAGCTGAACCGGGGTGTGGACATGAAGCTATGGTAGGGATAGGGTTAGAGTTAGGGCTGAACCGGGGTGTGGACATGAAGCTAGGGTAGTGATAGGGTTAATGTGGTACAGCAGTTCGAGAAGTGCCATATTAAATCCCCACTAGGACTTATTTCTAGGTTTGGTGCCTGTATCCTGCAGTGTGCTGATAAAGAAAAGTGTGTAAACGCTTTTCATTCACAATATCAAAAGTCTGTGTATTAACACGGCATTTACGTGACGTGTGTCACTCTTTCTCCTCCACTACGTCACTGTTTCTCCTCCACTACGTCACTGTTTCTCCTCCACTACGTCACTGTTTCTCCTCCACTACGTCACTGTAGGGTAGGGATAGGGTTAGAGTTAGGGCTGAACTGGGGTTCTCCTCCACTACGTCACTGTTTCTCCTCCACTACGTCACTGTTTCTCCTCCACTACGTCACTGTTTCTCCTCCACTACGTCACTGTTTCTCCTCCACTACGTCACTGTTTCTCCTCCACTACGTCACTGTTTCTCCTCCACTACGTCACTGTTTCTCCTCCACTAAGTCACTGTTTCTCCTCCACTACGTCACTGTTTCTCCTCCACTACGTCACCGTTTCTCCTCCACTACGTCACTGTTTCTCCTCCACTACGTCACTGTTTCTCCTCCACTAAGTCACCGTTTCTCCTCCACTACGTCACTGTTTCTCCTCCACTACGTCACTGTTTCTCCTCCACTACGTCACTGTTTCTCCTCCACTACGTCACTGTTTCTCCTCCACTACGTCACTGTTTCTCCTCCACTACGTCACTGTTTCTCCTCCACTACGTCACTGTTTCTCCTCCACTACGTCACTGCCCGTGTCACAGGTGTAAATCAGGGCTGATATTGTGATGAGCAGGCTGTTAGTGTCAGTGCTTGTCGATGTATGTTCCTGTTCCAGGGATCATGGCCTTGACTGATGTCACGTCCTCCAGACTAGAACATGATATAGAGGTGGGTCTATAAAAGTCACTGAGTAGCCTGGAGAACAGCAGCATTAGTGTTAACGGAGGTATACACCACCTCCGTCTGTCAGCACAGTGAACATTACATGTGTTTACTAAAACTTTCACAGTGCCATTAGGATCTCAACTGAATGGAACGCTCAGTATCCTGCAGTTCAGTTTCAGTTCTGTTGTCTCTGTCTCAGCTTCTATTGTCTCTGTCTCAGCTTCTATTGTCTCTGTCTCAGCTTCTATTGTCTCTGTCTTGACCTCTATTGTCTCTGTCTCAGCCTCTATTGTCTCTGTCTCAGCTTCTATTGTCTCTGTCTCAGCCTCTATTGTCTCTGTCTCAGCTTCTATTGTCTCTGTCTCAACTTCTATTGTCTCTGTCTCAGCCTCTATTGTCTCTGTCTCAGCCTCTATTGTCTCTGTCTCAGCCTCTATTGTCTCTGTCTCAGCTTCTATTGTCTCTGTCTCAGCCTCTATTGTCTCTGTCTCAGCTTCTATTGTCTCTGTCTCAGCTTCTATTGTCTCTGTCTCAGCTTCTATTGTCTCTGTCTCAGCCTCTATTGTCTCTGTCTCAGCTTCTATTGGCTCTGTCTCAGCCTCTATTGTCTCTGTCTCAGCTTCTATTGTCTCTGTCTCAGCTTCTATTGTCTCTGTCTCAGCCTCTATTGTCTCTGTCTCAGCTTCTATTGGCTCTGTCTCAGCCTCTATTGTCTCTGTCTCAGCTTCTATTGTCTCTGTCTCAGCTTCTATTGTCTCTGTCTCAGCCTCTATTGTCTCTGTCTCAGCTTCTATTGTCTCTGTCTCAGCCTCTTCTCACATCAACAGCCATTTATTTGGGAACAGAAGGAATACATGGGCTTCAATGTTAAAAACCCTCCCTCCTGTCTCTTCTCTCTCTCTCTCTCCCTCTTCCTCCGTCCTCGCTCCCACACTTTCTCCCCCTTCCTCATTTCCTCTCAGATAATGCGTCACCAGCCAGGAACAGAGTGAATTCATTTTTCAAGAACAAGCTGTCTATTCGTTTTGTGGCGCGTGGTGTTGGTGTGTGGATTGAAATGTACATATACAATAGTGAAATAAATACAGACTGAGAGGACGTGAAGCGCAACAGCGCTGACGGAGCAATAACGAGCTCAAACTCTCATCGGATGCTCAAATCTTTAACAGAACCTTGAGGTGCGAGAGGGAGGAGGGAGTGCTCCAGGGGAGAGAGAGAGAGAGAGAGAGAGAGAGAGAGAGAGAGAGAGAGAGAGAGAGAGAGAGAGAGAGAGAGAGAGAGAGAGAGAGAGAGAGAGAGAGAGAGAGAGAGAGAGAGAGAGAGAGAGAGAGAGAGAGAGAGAGAGAGAGAGAGAGAGAGTGAGAGAGAGAGTGAGAGAGTGAGAGAGAGAGAAGAGAGAGAGAGAGAGAGAGAGAGAGAGAGAGAGAGAGAGAGAGAGAGAGAGAGAGAGAGAGAGAGAGAGAGAGAGAGAGAGAGAGAGAGAGAGAGAGAGAGAGAGAGAGAGAGAGAGGAGTGAAATCTGGGCTGAGGTGAGGAGACGGGAGGGATCAGAAGCCTTTTTCTGCTGTAGTTACTGTCAGTTAGATGAGGGGCTGTTCTCCCCCTCTGTTATAACAAGAGAAGAGGAGGCAGGGGAAGCATCTCAGAAGAGAGAGAGAGAATCTATTTCCTTCTGCTTCTCCCTTCCGCCTCCTCCTCTAGCCTCATTCCATGACGGAAAAATGAGAAAGAAGCAGGCTGCCTGTCATAGGACAACAGGGGTTCGTTCTGGTGCAGAGGGGAGCAGGCCAAGGCCCACTTTAGACATCACAAAGCTACACTACATGACCAAAGGTATGTGGACACCTGCTTGTCGAACATCTTATTCCAAAATCATGTGCATTAAAATGGAATTGCCCCCCCCCCCCCCTTTGCTGCTAAAACAACTTCCACTCTTCTGGGAAGGCTTTCCACTAGATGATGGAACATTTCTGTGAGGACTTGCTTCCATTCAGCCACAAGAGCATTAGTGAGGTCGGGCACTGATGTTGGCCGATTAGGCCTGGCTCGCAGTCGGCGTTCCAATTCATCCTAAAGGTGTTCAATGGGGTTGAGGTCATGGCTCTGTGCAGGCCAGTGAAGTTCTTCCACACCGATCTCGACAAACCATTTCTGTATGGACCTCGCTTTTTGTATGGGGGCATTGTCATGCTGAAACAGGAAAGGTCCTTTCGCAAACTGTTGCCACAAAGTTGGAAGCACAGGGTCATCTAGAATGTCATTGTACAGTAGCGTTAAGATTTCCATTCCTTGGAGCTAAAGGACCTAGCCCGAACCATGAAAAACAGCCCCAGACCAATTTTCCTCCTCCACCAAACTTTACAGTTGTCACTATGCATTGGGGCAGTTAGGCAACTCTAGCAGCGCAGAAATTTGACAAATTGACTTGATGGAAAGTTGGCATCCTATGACGCTGCCACATTGAAAGTCACTTAGCTATTCAGTAAGGC
>NC_060198.1:32309267-32319267 GCF_021184085.1 Oncorhynchus gorbuscha | reverse complement strand
ATAACTCTGCTCCCCACTTCTGTATTAATTGTCTTATGTCTTTGTGTTCCCCGGTTCTGACGCTGTTCCTGTCCTGTTCCCTGTCTGTGCTACATTAAATGTTCAACTCTCCGTACCTGCTTCTCATCTCCAGCGTCGGTTCTTACAGCTAGACTTTGATTAGGCCATCAGTAGCAGTGGCAGTAGTGTGCTGATCATTCAACTTGTGACCTGCCCATTATCAAGGACTGGAATTAAAAACAGAACAGTGATGACGGGTCAGATCCTGACAGTTGAAACATGATGCATTGGATTCTGCAAAGCTGTGATTTCTAGATTCTAATAAACATAAACTAAATATAAACCAGTTTATACAAACTTTTTTGCAGACATTACAGTACATCACAATTCCTTTGAGAAAATGGAAGGAAAACGATGACATAGTTGAAAGCTTTCTGATCATTTCGTGCCTGAGCAAGAGAGAGAGAGAGAGAGACAGAGCGAGAGAGAGAGAGAGAGAGAGAGAGAGAGAGAGAGAGAGAGAGAGAGAGAGAGAGAGAGAGAGAGAGAGAGAGTGGGGGAGTAAAGGGCGAGAGCACCACATGCAGTTAGAACAGAACAAGTCTGTTCCTCTGCCTGTTTCTCTGCCTGTTTCTCTACCTGTTCCTCTGCCTGTTTCTCTTCCTGTTTCTCTACCTGTTTCTCTGCCTGTTTCTCTACCTGTTCCTCTGCCTGTTTCTCTGCCTGTTTCTCTTCCTGTTTCTCTGCCTGTTTGTCTGTCTGTTTGTGTGTCTGTTTGTGTCATGTTTTGTCATTGATTATCATGTCTTGTCCCTGTGCTTCCCCTTCTATTCGTTTCCCTCTGCTGCTCTTATTAGGTTCTTTCCCTCTTTCTATCCCTCTCTCACCCCCTCCCTCTCTCCCTCTCTCGCTCTCTCTCTCTATCGTTCCGTTCCTGCTCCCAGCTGTTCCTCATTCTCCTAACTACCTCATTTACTCTTTCACACCTGTCCCCTATTTTGCCCTCTGATTAGAGTCCCTATTTCTCCCTCTGTTTTCCGCTTCTGTCCTTGTCGGATCCTTGTTTAATGTTTGCTGTTCTATGTCCTCGTTCCGTCCTGTCATGTTTTTTGCCTTCTTCAGATGCTGCGTGTGAGCAGGTGTCTAGATCAGCTACGGCCTGCGCCTTCCCGAAGCGACCTGCAGTCTGTGGTCGCATCTTCAGTTGTTCCCCTCTACTGACTAGAGGGTTTCAGTATTCCTGTTTTGACTTGGAATAAACTCTGTTTCTGTAAAGTCGCTTTTGGGTCCTCATTCACCTGCATAACAGTTTGTCTGTCTGTTTCTCTGCCTGTTTCACTGCATGTTTCTCTTCCTGTTTCTCTACCTGTTCCTCTGCCTGTTCCTCTGCCTGTTTCTCTGCCTGTTTCTCTGCCTGTTTCTCTACCTGTTTCTCTACCTGTTCCTCTGCCTGTTTCTCTGCCTGTTTCTCTGCCTGTTTCTCTACCTGTTCCTCTGCCTGTTTCTCTGCCTGTTTCTCTTCCTGTTTCTCTACCTGTTCCTCTGCCTGTTTCTCTGCCTGTTTCTCTGCCTGTTTCTCTACCTGTTCCTCTGCCTGTTTCTCTGCCTCTGTGGTTCAGACTCGACAAAGAGGAGAAAATCAATGTACAATCCACATAACTACTTCTACAACTGCTACCAAACTGTACTGCCCATAATAATCACGCCAGGTTTTATTGATGTTGCAAATGGAATGCTAATACAACATGAACATTGGTCCAGTCATTTGGTTGATTAATGAATCCGGTGGATACAGCGGTTTATGTGCTTGTTGCATAATCAATACTTTGAGAGTTTTGGCAGCACACGCAGACGAGCCATGCAAGCCAATGAAGAAGCTCAAATCAAAGTGTGTTTGGATGGAGTGAATGTAGGACTGGGAAAGTGGAGGAGGTGCCGGGAGGGATGGGTAAAGAAACGAGCGAGTGTTGAAAAGAGGGAAGAAAGGTAATGATGAGCGTCCCTGCGGAAGAGAAGAGAGGTTGATGAAATGATTGCAGGGTTTATAGAGGTAGAGAAAGAGAAGAGATGGACTCACAGTGAAAGAACCACAGCTCTTTAGGAAATCACTCTTTTCATTCACTAATTTCCTTCCATTCAACAGTCGGCCGGCTGGTGCAGGACAACATCGATACTACTCAAGGAAATGGCAAGCATATGTTATCATAAACATCTTTCTCAAACACACATAGACACACACACACATTATTATCAGTGAAGTTGACCCAACAAAAAGCCAGCTGGGGAGTTGGAGGACACATGAGGCCTGTGGTTACTATGGAGATGTAGCATGGATCACTGATAGGATGGCAGGCTCCGGCAGAGGGGTTAGAGGTAATTCTTTATTATATTTCTCAACATCCCCTCGCTCTTACTCACAGAGTTCACACCGCGTCACTCAGTGTGTGTCCATGTGTGTGTGCATAGGTCAGACAGGAGGGAATTTATGCAGAACTGTGTGTACCTGGTTGCATGGAGTGTGTGCCTTGTGTAGGATTTAGAGAGGGAGAAAGAGAAGGAGGGAGAGAGGGGGGGATAGGGGGAAGGAAATAGGGAGAGAGCAGGAAGGAAGGAAGGAAGGAAGGAAGAGAGAGAGAGAGAGAGAGAGAGAGAGAGAGAGAGAGAGAGAGGGGGGATAGGGGGAAGGAAATAGGGAGAGAGCAGGAAGGAAGGAAGGAAGAGAGAGAGAGAGAAAAGGAAGGAAGGAAGGATGGAAGGAAGGAAGGAAGGGAGGAAGGAAGGAAGGAAGGAAGGAAGGAAGGAAGGAAGGAAGGAAGGAAGGAAGGAAGGAAGGAAGGAAGAGAGAGAGAGAGAGAGAGAGAGAGAGAGAGAGAGAGAGAGAGAGAGAGAGAGAGAGAGAGAGAGAGAGAGAGAGAGAGAGAGAGAGAGAGAGAGGGATAGGGGGAAGGAAATAGGGAGAAAGCAGGAAAGGAAGAAGGAAGGAAGGAAGGAAGGAAGGAAGGAAGGAAGGAAGGAAGGAAGGAAGGAAGGAAGGAAGGAAGGAAGGAAGGAAGGAAGGAAGGAAGGAAGGAAGGAAGGAGAGGGAGAGGGAGAGGGAGAGGGAGAGGGAGAGGGAGAGGGAGAGGGAGAGGGAGAGGGAGAGGGAGAGGGAGAGGGAGAGGGAGAGGGAGAGGGAGAGGGGAGGCAGCCAGACTCTAACAATGTCACTCAGATAGATCCTCTAGAGGTTTATTACCCAGGCAGCAACAACAACTCAGCCATGAGAAAGCAAACATTCTGCACAGGTTTTTCTCCCTTGCCTCACTTCAACCTACCTCCTCCTCTCCTTCCCCCTCTTCCTCTCCATCCCTTCCTTCTACTGCATCCCACTATCTTCCTCCCTCCTCCTACCATCCCTCCCTCCATCTTCCTCCCTCATCCTCCCCCTCCCTCCATCTTCCTCCCTCATCCTCCCCTTCCCTCCATCTTCCTCCCTCATCCTCCCCCTCCCTCCATCTTCCTCCCTCATCCTCCCCCTCCCTAGCCTGTAGAGTTTTCTCCCGTGTTGTCAGTGCTGCTGTAACCCAGTAAGGGTCACTGCTCAGAGGATGAACCACAAACCTCTGTCAGCCTGGCTGACAGGTGAAGGGAGAGAGGAGGAGAGAAAGGGAGAGAGGAGGAGAGAAAGGGAGAGAGGAGGAGAGAGGGGGAGAGGAGGAGAGAGAGAGAAGGAGAGAGAGGAGGAGAGAAAGAGAGAGAGGAGGAGAGAGAGAGAGAGAGAGGACGAGTTAGAGATCCTCCTTGCCTAGCAGGAGATAGAGATAGAGGAGGAAGAAGGGAGTAAGGAGGGAGGAGGAGGGCAACATGGGGTCTGACAGCGGGTTTTATACTCTGAGGTCTTCACAGAGACAGAGTCTGAGTTCCTACAATACTGTAGACATTAATAGCAGCTTTTTACTCTGTCACAACCCTCTGCTTCACTGAAATACTGAACTGACTACAACTGACAAAAACTACAGACGTGTGTGTGTTTAGTGTGTGTACAGACCGTGCATGAAATATGGTTTACAGACCTTACTGGGCTAAGTATGTCTCACACGTTACTTCGGTCATCATGCTATGGTTTGAATTAGGGTGTGTCCATATGATTTTGTTTGTGTTTGTCCATGTGTAAAGGACGTCACACTGCTTGCTTAGCAAGTACCACTTCCCCCTGATTCAGCTCATACCGAGACTCCAAATATACACATTTGTAGGATTCTGAAGGTGATATTATTCAAACACTGCCATGGAGGTGTGAGCTGTGTGAAGTGTAGGAGAACAGTAGAAATGGGAAGGTGTCCTGGTGCCTTGGCTGAGGTGTCCTGGTGCCTTGGCTGAGGTGTCCTGGTGCTGTGGCTGAGGTGTCCCGGTGCTGTGGCTGAGGTGTCCCGGTGCTGTGGTTGAGGTGTCCCGGTGCTTTGGCTGAGGTGTCCCGGTGCTGTGGCTGAGGTGTCCCGGTGCTTTGGCTGAGGTGTCCTGGTGCTGTGGCTGAGGTGTCCCGGTGCTGTGGCTGAGGTGTCCCGGTGCTGTGGCTGAGGTGTCCTGGTGCTTTGGCTGAGGTGCACCGGTCCCAATAGGAAGTATTTTTTCATCATCTCCTGACCAATGAGTCTGCTGTGTGTGAAGTTGGCGCTAAAAAGGTTAGGCAGGTCTGGGTCACAGCACAGGGTTGTTCTGGACTAAAGGGGAGAATTAAATGATGTGTCAGACTCAGCTTCTGCCCCTGAGGAAGTTCAGAGGGGCAACGCTGTGATTTCAACATGAGCAGCCCCTTACATCTGCTTAGTGTGGTCATTTACATAGATTCCAGCACTGAGCAGGTCTGAGACCTGTTGGTACCTGCTGTACAGCACCCCAACGGGCTGGTTTACTAGTCAGACACACGCTCACTGGTATGGAAGGAACAACTACATTACTGTAGTATCATCAGAACTATGGCAACATGATACACAGTGATTATTTATTTTGTATTTAATATATACATCTACACACACACAAATGCTCCGAGCGGCGCCGGGTTCTAGTAATGAGGTAATGGATGACAGGCATGCCAGATTTCAGAGAGCCTCCCGGGACGCAGGAAGCTAATTAACCTCCCAGCAGGCCTGCTCCCTCCACGCACATCAGCCGCCACACACCAACATATGGAAATACATCTAAAACGCGGGCGTACGGGCTGCCTTCATGGAGAATAAAAGACACGCACGGGCTTCTGGATGTCGGCACGATAGAACTCAGTTCCTGTAGGGGACAATATAGAACAACATGCAGGAGAGCACAAGGGCCTTATCCTGGTTTCATTTCCTTTGTGGTCAGCTGATATGAGGAGACTGGTACACACGCAATAGTAGTCCACATTCCATTACCGTCCACCAGCAACGGTCAACACCAAATGAAGATGGGAATGTTGGGAAATGTTGTTGGGCCATGTATCTTCCTCCTACCTCTTCACTTAGAGAAGCCAGCAAGTGTATCGGCCTGAGACATTATGGAAAAGAACCTATAGCCATATCCCCAGCTACAGTACAGAGCATATTGCTCTCTACTTCCACACACATGATTATAAATCATAGTAGCACCAGTTATTGATGATGCCATTTGTATTTGTGCTCCTGAGAGCAGCTTCCCCCAGCCAGCCAGCTAGCAGTCCATGCCTCCTCGCATGCAGGCAGGTGATTCTAATTGAATCTGCTTATAAATTATAGATAAGAGCTTTCTAATTATTCCGGTTTGTTCCATTCTTTATAGGAACACAATTGAATTGAATGGAAATTGGACATTTCATCAGCAGTTTGAGTTGGGGCGCTTCACCACAGGCACCGAGGAGAATAGGGACACCAACAGAGCCTACCAGAGAATACATCTCTCCAGACCTGGTTTTGGTAGATAGAGATATTGAGGCAGAATAGTAGCCAAAGACTACCTGTGTCATGTTTTGTCATTAATTATCATGTCTTGTCCCTGTGCTTCCCATTCTATTCGTTTCCCTCTGCTGGTCTTATTAGGTTCTTTCCCTCTTTCTATCCCTCTCTCTCCCCCTCCCTCTCTCACTCTCTCGCTCTCTCGTCTCTCTATCGTTCCGTTCCTGCTCCCAGCTGTTCCTATTCCCCTAATCATCATTTAGTCTTCCCACACCTGTTCCCGATCCTTTTCCCTGATTAGAGTCCCTATTTCTCTTCTTGTTTTCCGTACCTGCCCTGTCGGATCCTCATCTATAATTCACCGTGCTGTGTCTATGTTTTGCCCTGTCGTGTCGTGTTTCCCTCAGATGCTGCGTGGTGAGCAGGTGTCTGAGTCTGCTAGGTTCAAGTGCCTTCCCGAGGCAACCTGCAGTTCTCGATCAAGTCTCCAGTCTGTTCTCGTCTTTACGAGTAGTATTATGCTTTTTGTTTTGTAAAGTTTATTACTGGATTAAATACTCTGTTTTCGCCAAGTCGCTTTTGGGTCCTCATTCACCTGCATGACAGAAGGATCCGACCGAGGAATGGACCCAGCGACTACAGACGCTCGTAACACTGCCGTCGAGATCCAAGGAGCCATGCTCGGCAGACACGAGCAGGAATTGTCTGCTGCTCGCCATGCCGTGGAGAACCTGGCCGCTCAGGTTTCCGACCTCTCTGGACAGTTCCAGAGTCTTCGTCTCGTGCCACCTGTTACTTCCTGGCCTGCCGAGCCTCCAGAACCTAGGGTTAATAACCCACCTTGCTACTCCGGGCAGCCCACTGAGTGCCGCTCCTTTCTCACCCAGTGTGAGATTGTGTTCTCTCTCCAACCCAACACATACTCTAGAGAGAGAGCTCGGGTTGCTTACGTCATTTCACTCCTTACTGGCCGGGCCCGAGAGTGGGGCACAGCTATCTGGGAGGCAAGGGCTGATTGTTCTAACAATTACCAGAACTTTAAAGAGGAGATGATTCGGGTTTTTGACCGTTCAGTTTTTGGTGGGGAGGCTTCTAGGGTCCTGGCTTCCCTATGCCAGGGTGATCGATCCATAACGGATTACTCTATAGAGTTTCGTACTCTTGCTGCCTCTAGTGACTGGAACGAGCCGGCGCTGCTCGCTCGTTTTCTGGAGGGACTCCACACAGTGGTCAAAGATGAGATTCTCTCTCGGGAGGTTCCTTCCAGTGTGGACTCTTTGATTGCTCTCGCCATCCGCATAGAACGACGGGTAGATCTTCTTCACCAGGCTCGTGGTAGAGAGCTCGCATCAACGGTGTTTCCCTGCTCCGCATCGCAACCATCTCCCTCCTCTGGCTCTGAGACTGAGCCCATGCAGCTGGGAGGGATTCGCATCTCGACTAAGGAGAGGGAACGGAGGATCACCAACCGCCTGTGCCTCTATTGCGGATTTGATGGACATTTTGTTAATTCATGTCCAGTAAGAGGCCAGAGCCCATCAGTAAGCGGAGGGCTACTGGTGAGCGCTACTACTCAGGTCTCTTCATCTAGATCCTGTACTACTATGTCGGTCCATCTACGCTGGACCGGTTCGGGTGCTACATGCAGTGCCTTGATTGACTCTGGGGCTGAGGGTTGTTTCATGGACGAAGCATGGGTTCGGAAACATAACATTCCTTTCAGACAGTTAGACAAGCCTACGCCCATGTTTGCCTTAGATGGTAGTCATCTTCCCAGTATCAGATTTGAGACACTACCTTTAACTCTCACAGTATCTGGTAACCACAGTGAGACTATTTCTTTTTGATTTTTCGTTCACCTTTCACACCTGTTGTTTTGGGTCATCCCTGGCTAGTATGTCATAATCCTTCTATTAATTGGTCTTGTAATTCTATCCTATCCTGGAACGTATCTTGTCATGTGAAGTGCTTAATGTCTGCCATCCCTCCCATTTCTTCTGTCCCCACTTCTCAGGAGGAACCTGGCGATTTGACAGGAGTGCCGGAGGAATATCATGATCTGCGCACGGTCTTCAGTCGGTCCCGAGCCAACTCCCTTCCTCCTCACCGGTCGTATGATTGTAGTATTGATCTCCTTCCGGGGACCACTCCTCCTCGGGGTAGACTATACTCTCTGTCGGCTCCCGAACGTAAGGCTCTCGAGGATTATTTATCTGTGTCTCTTGACGCCGGTACCATAGTGCCTTCTTCCTCTCCGGCCGGGGCGGGGTTCTTTTTGTTAAGAAGAAGGACGGTACTCTGCGCCCCTGCGTGGATTATCGAGGGCTGAATGACATAACGGTTAAGAATCGTTAACCGCTTCCCCTTATGTCATCAGCCTTCGAGATTCTGCAGGGAGCCAGGTGCTTTACTAAGTTGGACCTTCGTAACGCTTACCATCTCGTGCGCATCAGAGAGGGGGACGAGTGGAAAACGGCGTTTAACACTCCGTTAGGGCATTTTGAGTACCGGGTTCTGCCGTTTGGTCTCGCCAATGCGCCAGCTGTTTTTCAGGCATTAGTTAATGATGTTCTGAGAGACATGCTGAACATCTTTGTTTTTGTCTATCTTGACGATATCCTGATTTTTTCACCGTCACTCGAGATTCATGTTCAGCACGTTCGACGTGTTCTACAGCGCCTTTTAGAGAATTGTCTCTACGTAAGGCTGAGAAGTGCTCTTTTCATGTCTCCTCCGTTACTTTTCTCGGTTCCGTTATTTCCGCTGAAGGCATTCAGATGGATTCCGCTAAGGTCCAAGCTGTCAGTGATTGGCCCGTTCCAAGGTCACGTGTCGAGTTGCAGCGCTTTTTAGGTTTCGCTCATTTCTATCGGCGTTTCATTCGTAATTTCGGTCAAGTTGCTGCCCCTCTCACAGCTCTTACTTCTGTCAAGACGTGTTTTAAGTGGTCCGGTTCCGCCCAGGGAGCTTTTGATCTTCTAAAAGAACGTTTTACGTCCGCTCCTATCCTCGTTACTCCTGACGTCACTAGACAATTCATTGTCGAGGTTGACGCTTCAGAGGTAGGCGTGGGAGCCATTCTATCCCAGCGCTTCCAGTCTGACGATAAGGTTCATCCTTGCGCTTATTTTTCTCATCGCCTGTCGCCATCTGAGCGCAACTATGATGTGGGTAACCGTGAACTGCTCGCCATCCGCTTAGCCCTAGGCGAATGGCGACAGTGGTTGGAGGGGGCGACCGTTCCTTTTGTCGTTTGGACAGACCATAAGAACCTTGAGTACATCCGTTCTGCCAAACGACTTAATGCCCGTCAAGCTCGTTGGGCGTTGTTTTTCGCTCGTTTCGAGTTTGTGATTTCTTACCGTCCGGGTAGCAAGAACACCAAGCCTGATGCCTTATCCCGTCTGTTTAGTTCTTCTGTGGCTTCTACTGATCCCGAGGGGATTCTTCCTTATGGGCGTGTTGTCGGGTTGACAGTCTGGGGAATTGAAAGACAGGTTAAGCAAGCACTCACGCACACTGCGTCGCCGCGCGCTTGTCCTAGTAACCTCCTTTTCGTTCCTGTTTCCACTCGTCTGGCTGTTCTTCAGTGGGCTCACTCTGCCAAGTTAGCTGGTCATCCCGGTGTTCGAGGCACTCTTGCGTCTATTCGCCAGCGCTTTTGGTGGCCGACTCAGGAGCGTGACACGCGCCGTTTCGTGGCTGCTTGTTCGGACTGCGCGCAGACTAAGTCGGGTAACTCTCCTCCTGCCGGTCGTCTCAGACCGCTCCCCATTCCTTCTCGACCATGGTCTCACATCGCCCTAGACTTCATTACCGGTCTGCCTTTGTCTGCGGGGAAGACTGTGATTCTTACGGTTGTCGATAGGTTCTCTAAGGCGGCACATTTCATTCCCCTCGCTAAACTTCCTTCCGCTAAGGAGACGGCACAAATCATTATCGAGAATGTGTTCAGAATTCATGGCCTCCCGTTAGACGCCGTTTCAGACAGAGGCCCGCAATTCACGTCACAGTTTTGGAGGGAGTTCTGTCGTTTGATTGGTGCGTCCGTCAGTCTCTCTTCCGGGTTTCATCCCCAGTCTAACGGTCAAGCAGAGAGGGCCAATCAGACGATTGGT